>NC_057813.1:343513895-343813895 GCF_018294505.1 Triticum aestivum
CTGGTTGTCGCAACCAGATGCTGGAGTTCAGGAGCCAGACGCCACCGTCGACGACGACCCCTACTACACCGGAGGTGCCCCTACTACGTGCAGCCTGCTGACGACGACCAGGAGTAGTTTAGGAGGATCCCAGGCAGGAGGCCTGCGCCTCTTTCGATCTGTATCCCAGTTTGTGCTAGCCTTCTTAAGGCAAACTTGTTTAACTTATGTCTGTACTCAGATATTGTTGCTTCCGCTGACTCGTCTATGATCGAGCACTTGTATTCGAGCCCTCGAGGCCCCTGGCTTGTATTATGATGCTTGTATGACTTATTTTATTTGTAGAGTTGTGTTGTGATATCTTCCCGTGAGTCCCTGATTTTGATCGTACACATTTGCGTGCATGATTAGTGTACGATTGAATCGGGGGCGTCACAAGCACCTCCAGTGTAGTAGGAATCATCGTCGACGATGGCGTCTGGCTCCAGGGCTCCAGCATCTGGTTGCGACAACCAGGTAGAAGGGAAAGGGGAAAAGAGGGAGAAAAGCAACCGTGAGTACTCATCCAAAGTACTCGCAAGCAAGGAACTACACTACATATGCATGGGTATATGTGTAAGGAGGCCATATCAGTGGACTGAAGTGCAGAATGCCAGAATAAGAGGGGGATAGCTAGTCATATCGAAGACTACGCTTCTGGCAGCCTCCGTCTTGCAGCATGTAGAAGAGAGTAGACTGAAGTCCTCCAAGTAGCATCACATAGCATAATCCTACCCGGCGATCCTCTCCTCGTCTCCCTGTGGAAAAGCGATCACCGGGTTGTCTGTGGAACTTGGAAGGGTGTGTTTTATTAAGTATCCGGTTCTTGTTGTCATAAGGTCAAGGTACAACTCCAAGCCGTCCTGTTACCGAAGATCACGGCTATTCGAATAGATTAACTTCCCTGCAGGGGTGCACCACATAACCCAACACGCTCGATCCCATTTGGCCGGACACACTTTCCTGGGTCATGCCCGGCCTCGGAAGATCAACACGTCGCAGCCCCACCTAGGCACAAGAAAGAGGTCAGCACGCCGGTCTAAATCCTATGCGCGCAGGGGTCTGGGACTATCGCCCATTGCACACATGCACGTTGCGTACGCGGCCCGTGAGCAGACCTAGCAACCTCCATTACAAAGGAAGTTGCGTTAACACAGTCCAACCCGGCGCGCGCCGCTCAGTCGCTGACGTCACGAAGGCTTCGGCTGATACCACGATGTCGAGTGCCCATATCTTTCCCGCATAGTTGGTTAGTGCGTATAGGCCAGTAGCCAGACTCAGATCAAATACCAAGATCTCGTTAAGCGTGTTAAGTATCCGCGAACGCCGAACATGGCCAGGCCCACCTGTCTCCTAGGTGGTCTCAACCTGCCCTGTCGCTCCGCCACAAAGTAACAGTCGGGGGCCGTCGGAAACCCAGGCCCACCTCTACCGGGATGGAGCCACCTGTCCTTTCACCCCCCTCATCAGAATCACTTGCGGGTACTCATCGAGCTGACCCGACTTTAGTCACCATCTGTACAGTATGTATGTATGTATAGTATATACCCGTGATCACCTCCCGAGTGATCACGGCCCAATAGTACAGCAAGGCAGACTGACAAGAATGTAGGGCCAATGATGATAAACTAGCATCCTATACTAAGTATTTAGGATTGCAGGTAAGGTATCAACATATGTAGCAACAATGTCAGGCTATGCATCAGAATAGGATTAACGGAAAGCAGTAACATGCTACACTACTCTAATGCAAGCAGTATAGAGGAGAATAGGCAATATCTGGTGATCAAGGGGGGGCTTTCCTGGTTGCTCTGGCAAGGAGGGGTCGTCAACTCCATAGTCGAACTGGGGTCGTCGGCAGTCTCGAGGTCTACCGGAAAGAAGTAACGGAGGGGAAACACAATAAATAACAAAGCAATCAAAGCATCGCAAAGCGTAACATGGCAATCCGCGGTGCTAGGTGTGCCCTAACGCGGTAGTAGGTGATACCGACGAAGGGGGGAAACATCCACGAAAGTATCCCCGACATTTCGTGTTTTCGAACAAATAAACGGAGGTGAAATGTTGCAGGTTCACTATGCTAGGGACGCATGGCGGATGAACGGGCTGCGTATCTAGATTTAGCTCGCCGTTGTGAGCAACTTTCATGTACAAAACATTTTCATCTGAGCTACGGTTTATTTTATATGATTTTCTAAAGTTTTAAATCATTTTTAGAATTTATCTTATTAATTTAATCCAACATTATCCAGAATAGTGTTTGCTGATGTCATCATGACGTCAGCATGACATAAGCAGTCAATAGAGATGTTGACTGGTCAAACTGACGTGTGGGCCCAGTGGGACCCACCTGTCATACACTGTTAGGTTGATTAGGGTTTAGGTTAAACTAATTACTGTCTATTTAAACTAACAGGTTAATTAGATTAAATAAAGAGGATTAATTAACTTAATTAATTCACTAATTAATTAATTATAAATTTTATTAATTCATTTTTACTTATTTTATTTTTATTTTATTAAAAACATTCTGGGGCCGGGCCCCACATGTCAATGGCCCTAGGGGCCAAACGGGCGCTCGCAAACGGGTGCGGGCACCAGCCCGCTCGGTGGCTGGGGCGTGCGGGCGCCCGAGCGAAGGTCGAGCCAGGGCGGCAGCGGGCACGGCAGCCCGAGGCGAGGCCGGCGGCAGGGAGGCGGAGGTCGAGCGAGACAGACCCAAACGGCACCGCGGGGGAAGCGGCGAGCGACGAGGAGGTTCGGTGGCGTGCGCGCTGATGAGTGCGGGTGCTTGTAGAGCCGGAGAAGCACAGGCGGGCGAAGCACGTGGCCAGGGCGCGCGTGGAGGCGCGACTAGGCGTAGCCGTTCGCGGCCAGAGGTCCGCGACGGGCGTGGCTTCGGGAAGCAGATGGGGCGGCGGTCTGCGGTGACAGCAGCATGCATCAGGCGGCCGGACGGTCGCGACGATAGACGCGCGGGCGCGTCGCACACGGGGACAGGGGAAGGAGGAGGAGAGGGGGGAGGATTCGTTGCTCACCCCCGTTGCAGGGGATCTGGGGCGGCGAGGCTTGCAGGAGCCGAGTTGAGGAGGAGGATGGGGACGAGCGCCGGTGGGGAGGAGGCGGCGACGGAAGACGAGCTCCGAGCGGCGGCAGCGGGCGCTGGATTCCTCCAGGCGGCGTCGGCGATGAAGCTGCAGCCAACATGGGGCCGTTGGCGGCGGCGGATCGGGGCGGCGGCCTGCTGGTGGTCGCCGGTAACGGAGGGGGCGGGGCACCGATGCACGCGAGGGGATCGGGCGCGGGGAGCTCCTCTCCCCGGCACGATGTGTGCGTGCGTGCGTGTGTGTTGTGTGGTGGCGGCGGGTGAGGGAGACGAGGGGGAGGTGGGGATCGTGAGGTGAATGGGGCGTTCGGGGGTTAGGTCACGAGGGAGGGGGCCATATAGGCCAGGAGAGGTGCGGCTGGGCCGGCCCGATTGGCCACAGGGCTGGGCCGTGGCCCAGCGAGGGGGGGTTGTTCTCTTTTCTTTGTATTTTGTTTTTCTTAATTTTTCTTTTACCGTTTTACTTTTAGTTTCTCTTTTATTTTAGTTTTAGTAAATTACCAAAGTGGCACCTAAATAGATTTTACAAATTATGCCGCTGCCACAATAGTTTAATACTTATAACAAATTAATTTTGAAAATGTTTATTATTTTTAAAGCATTTAAATAATTGTATTTGCTACTGTTTTATTCATTTTAGAGTATTTAAACATTTTATAAAAGTGTGGTTTCACCACCATAATTACCTATGCATTATTTGGTTCACTCCGAACATTTTAGTTTTAATATTTGAAAACTTTTATTGTTTGCTCGATTTTGAATTTGAATTCGAACCGGTTGCAAACTAACGCGAGATTAGCAACAGTAATCGAGGTGACGTGGCATCATTAGTAGAGGTTTACTGTAGCTTAAATATCCGGGCGTCACAATTCTCCTCCACTACAAGAAATCTCTCCCGAGATTTAAGAGGCGGAGTAAGGGGAAAGACTAGGTTACGAAATTCTAACGAGTCTTCTCGATCTTGGTTGCTCTTTCCGAAGCGGTCGATCCATTACGTTGATGTCTTCATTTCTCTGCTTCAGGTCATCATGATGAAGTAGGCATCCTTTCTTCGGGATCTTCATCATACTTACGAAAGGTTAAGAAGGGAAAACTCAATAAGGACGGATTCTAACAAGACCGAGCATCAGACGGTTAACCCAGGGGAAGAAGCATAAGTATCTTTGGAATGGAAACTTAAGAAGATATCGAGAGCAAAGTAAGAAGGTACCATGAGAAGTTTCAAACGAATAGTCAATCATTTGATGCCTAATCAGAAGGTGAAGGGGTTCCAGAGGAACGAGAATAAGTATTGTGTCTGATACTAGATTAGATCATCTCTAGGAAGGGGTTTTGTGATTTCATACGAAGACAAGCATGAGTAATAACTTTAGAAATAGGGGTGTATAGGAGAGTCAGGTTTCGATCCTGTGGAACTGTGGGTTATGGGCCCACCATGTGGGTTAAAGTAGGAAGAGGGGTGACGTCTTGCACGATCATGTAAGCGAGGCATGTTAGAGAATAACCGGTTAGTTATGTTGGCAGCATCGTTGGTACCAAGGGTGAGGGACGAAGAGAACCATTTTCCTGCTCGTTGAACGAGGCGGACCATTAGGCAAAGTTCTCGTCCATCGGTGGCTACCGAAATGTCATCAATTATAGTAATAGGGTCTTACTGGCAGAGTTGTACCACGGGGTGCTTACAAAAGCAGGAGAATATTACTGCTTAGATCATATAGATCACAAGAAAGGTTAAACGAAACAATGGAAAGGAAAATATGATTATCAGATTTAAATAGAACAATGGAAAGGAAAATGTGTTTAAACACATATTTCAAGGGTATATCCTTCCCAAGGACAAGTAGAGCATGATATCCATGACAGGATATAACATAGAAAACCATTTAGGTTAGGGGAGAGGAACTTTATGACATCACCAAAACAACGGTGTTTGACACATTGTTAAAGGAAATTTAGCATGGTGCTTCAAATGTTCTTATCGATGATCAGAGTACCACAGACATGCTTCGAGATAGCATTGACATGGTCTTTAAGCAAAGGTCAGACTTTGGACACACAAAGGATACATCAGGAACAACTTACAGAATAAGTCTTACAATTTCCTCATGGAAGAATGGCTAACCTTGCTAAAAAGGAAACTATAACAATAGGTCCCCCGGACAGGTGTGTTAAACATGGCACCACCTTACCGGGTTTTATAAAGACCAATGTTATAACTCTTGAAATATGTTCCAACCATCATATCTGACCGAGATTCAGATCTGATTGGTGTCAGGATACCTCAGACTCAAGATGTCTGAGAAGAAAAGGTGCAACACCAATTGACGGGATGACGTTGTAAGATTCTCGGCAAACGAACTATGGAAGCGAGTTCCGAAACAAGAGTTCATCAGTAATCCCAGGAGAGGATGAAGAGGTGGCTGATGGACACAACAACAATTCATCGAGAATTTCAAAGGATGAATTTCCACAGTTATGTGAGCAAAGAGATAACATTTGTCAGATCAAATGATATAATGAGATATGCTTGAGGAAGACATACCCAATTAAACATCAGTTGAAAGGTGCACCTGAAATATGGGCTAGGTAGCACGATCAATGTTCGAATGATGATTCAATAAGCCATAGACGTAGAATGAAACTATAGACCAATAACTTCAAAGCAATAGGGTTGCTAGAAGTTTAGAATTTACACATCACAGACCATTTGTCGGTATTTCGGTTAGAAACAACACAGGGACCAAGAAAAGAATGGTGATGGTAATAAGTATCACTTGCATCAAGAATTCTTAAGGGTGGTGAATTTCTCACAACATTGAGGACATAAGAGATGTTAATGTTCCAAGGTAAAGAATAACAATTACTGGATAGCACGGAACTCAAGGTATAACACCAAACACGAACAAGTTTGTGTTGGAGGGAAGGCAGTAAAGTGGTTGATGATAACACAAATCATCGAGGCAAGGATGGTATTTCTCAACATGATTCTGATTGATATCCTGGAAGAGCTCATAAGGTTGATGATGATCACGACACATTTGTCGAGAGGTTACACGAAGATGTAATTGATCGACGATGACATCAAGTCAAACGAATGATGAAGCTAAAGGTTATTGGAACCACGGTTAGAACACAAACTCCAAAGCAAGCTTGCTGTCCAAAGCGAAATGATATGATGAGGAAAGATTGACGTAAGCTTAGCTCATCGTCGAAAGTTGTGCTCCGGGAATAAGGCCAGGTAGCATAGTTAAAATTAGCACTATGATGATAGCCGATCAGGTTAGGATTGACATGCTCGAGTACAAACTCATGAGTAAAGGAGATTACTAAGAGTTGTTTAATCGTGCTGCGGACCCGATTTAGTTATCGGTGTCCTCGAGTGACTAACAACTCGGAACCAGGAAACATTTGAATCGGTGAGGAATAATACTTGATGAAGGCTCATAATAAGCAACATGGTTCGGTGATATTATCGAGATACCAGAGGGTAATACTCGGAGGTAGAGCAAAATAGAGGTTGGGCAGGAACATTGATCTGTAGAAGACAAGTGCTTTAACTTGTCCAAGAAATGCATCAAAGAAGAACAATCATGGTCGGGACCACGGTTGCAAAGGATCAATTCACAGATACCAGATGATATTTATCAAGGAAATAGTTATTATTACAAGAAGCTTCCATGATAGGATCTACATCGTGTCCATGGGCATGAACACAAAGTTCAAGGTCAACTCCCACTTCTTCAATGCATAACCTTACTTTCACTTCTCGTTTTGATAATGGTATTAGTGTTGAAAGTTTTACCTGGTGAAATACCAGATGAGTATGACCCGTGAAATCTTTTGGGCTCACATAGATTAGGAAAAGGCATAGGTCCAACCCATCCGGGTCTCTTAGGAACATATACCACAAATTCAATAGTAAATACACACGCTCAAAAGCAGAGCATGGTTGGCCAAGCAGAGGATACAATTTACCAAAAGCACTATGTATCAGGGGAAGAACTCACAAGGTGATTGAATATGAAGGACACTGTCGGATAAAAATCCAACAATGGATCGGGCGATCCACAACGGAGCTGATGTGAGTATCGGTACTCGCTCCGAGGAAGAAGAATCCAGAGGCATCAGATTCAAGAATCACCTGATTAGTCTGATGCTTATATAGAAGAAATTAAGGTTTACAAAACGAAGGATGAGAAGCAGACGCTCTGATCAAAGATGGATAAGTTGGATAGACCAGAGGCACAATTGACGACAAATAGTTTGGTCGAGAACCAGCTCATGTTCAAAATGACGTCTGAGCCGGAAAAATAATTTAGAAGGGTTGATAGATGATTGTGTGCATTCGCACACATGTTGAATCAATAGGATCAAAATGACGATGTCAAAAGATACTAGTGAATATTGCTAGTGATATGGGAGGATCCATAATGTAAGCATTCAAGTATTTGCAGAGCAATAGTTTGAAGAGGATGCTCAGAAGGTCGGATAGTATTTCAGAGTATCTTATGAAGCATACGAACAACTGGGGATGAACAGATACTCAATAAGTGCAAGGAATTTTCAATAGGGATATTCATGTGGTAAAGAACCGCAAGGCAGTAAGCTTAAAGGATTTTTGGAACAATAGAGAGAATTTTGAGGTATCTTGTAATAACAAGATCAACTGGGAATGAAAGTAAGAACGACAGGTGTAAGTATTTATCCATAGGGATGTTTCGGTGGTAGGGAATTGCAAAAAGCGACAGGCACAAGGTCTCGAGAGAATATCGGAGAGTATCTTCGAATTCTTCTGTTCCACGGAGTAATCATCTGGAGTGAGGGGTTCTCCGGGAGGAAGTAGTAACGAGATCCTAAAGTTAGATTTTAGTAAATTTAGTAAACCCGAATAGAAGAGAGATCAGATTCCCAGAGTATAGACGAGGAGTAAAAGATCCTAATACCACCCAATTGGCGACGTGGGCCCATGGGCCGCACAGCCAAGTTAGTAAAACAATTTTCATCGACTAGACTCAACTTCGGCCAAGGATTTGGAAAGGGGGATTCCTACAGGCAGTTGACTCTGATACCAACTTGTGACGCCCCTGATTCAATCGTACACTAATCATGCACGCAAATGTGTACGATTGAATCGGGGGCGTCACATACTGCTAGCTACTGTAGATGTAGCTAGCTTTACTAATTATACACTAATTGACCCTCTGGACAACTCCTAAACAGTGACTAAACAACTTTTAACAGGAGCAAAACTATTATGAGAAAGTAGTACACTTGACAAGGCTCAAATGTTTCCATTGGACCAAATCCAGTTGGTGCGTGGATTAATTCCTACAAAAATCGCAAAATGCTATGTTCAAAGGACAGAATTAACCCCTAGCTACGTGCTGTGTGTGGTGTGTGGTGTGTGTGTGGCCGGCTTGGCCACGGCCGTGTGTGGCCGGCCCGTGTTAGTGCTAGTTTAGGTTAGTAGTAGTTAATTAGTAGTCTATGTACAGATGGCGTGTGGCCCCACTAGTTTAACTTAGTTTGGACTAATTAAATGGCACCTATGACACTTACATGTGAGCCACACCTAGTCCTGGCCATCTCAGGCCCGGCCCTGTCGGCCCACCCAGGCCCGACCCTAAAATCCAGGACCTAGGCTTGATGGGCTTACTCGTGGGCCGGGCTTGGGCCTAAGTCTTGAGCCCACCAGTATGGTCTGGACGGGCTTGGGCTTGGCATATTGGCATTTTAAGGAAGAGGCCCGGCCCACGGCTCTAAGCCCTAAGGGCTTTTGACCAGATGGGCCGGGCTTGGGCTTAAAAAGTAGGCCCGATGGTAGGGTCTGGGAGGGCCCGGGCCTCAGTTTTCTGCAGTGGGCTTTTTTAGGCCCGACCCAAGCCCGACCCATGGCCAGATAGAGCCACACCTGCCTCTTTGACTAGTCAAATTTGACTTGGTCAATTCGGATTAAAATAAATACAAAAATATAAGAAAATTGTTAAAACTTTGAAAAATCATATAAAATAAACCGTAACTCCGATTAAAAAGTTTTATACATGAAAGTTGCTCAGAATTTCGAGACGAATCTGGATATGCCATCCGTTTGTCTGACACACGTCTCTAGCATAGCGAACCTGCAAACTTTCTCCTCTGGTTCATCTATCCGACAGACGTCCGGGACCGGGAAAACTTTCCCGGATGTTTCCCCCTTCCCAGTAATGCCTAGCACTGTGTTAGAACACCCCTAGCCCTACGTGTTACCCCGTCATACATCTGTGTTGCATCTATTGCATTATATTTACTGTTTCTTCCCCCTCTTCTCTTCGGTAGACCCCGAGACTGCAGCTGATGCCCCTGTGATCGACTACGTCGACGACGGCCCCTCCTTCTCGCCTGAGCAACCAGGGAAGCCCCCCTTTGATCATCTCGATATCGCCCATTCTATACTCTCATGCTTGCATTAGATTTTGCTACTGTATTTGATTGCTCCTATTCTGATGCGTAGCCTGCTTTTGTACCTGCTTATTGTTACCTACCTGCTTATCCTAAGCTGCTTAGTATAGGTTGGCTAGTGATCCATCAGTGACCCTCACTTGTCCTTGTTGCCCCTGCTTCATCATCGACGCCTCGATCGACGTGATCAACGACCAGAGCCCGACACCTCACATCACATCACGCCCCTTTAGTTGCTCGACTCTGCAGAGCTACTATCGAGTGCCGAGGGTGATCCCTCATAATGCACTCATGATGATAATTCTGTAGTGTAGCTATTCGGTCGTGGTCATCGAGGGTGATTTCCTATTTCACCATTCCCGATACGGCTCTGTCATTCAACACCTCAAGTGTGAACCTCGAGGGTCGTCCCTCTTACGTTCACCTTGATGATTACATTGAGTGGAATCCACCGGGGTGATTCCTCGGGTTTTGCCCTTGACGTCTGGACACACAGTTACCGTGACTTTACTTGAGACCTTGGTGAAAGTCGGGCGGGCCCGGAGAGCACCCGCAAGATAATGACGTGGCACGGCCGGGCATTCTGGGCCCTTGTCGTAAGTCCACGAGACGGGGCGACGGGGTCACTTTCAATCGTGAGTCTCTGCTCGTCTCTGCAAGCTAAGAATACACTATGGTTTAGGTATTTGTTCTGAGTTGGCCTTTTGCCTTTACGCACCAACCACCACGCGAGAATAGATATGGGCCTCGATGTCGCAGTATCAGCCGAAGCTTTGTCAGACATCCAGTTCAGCACTGTGGGCCTGTCGGGCCAGTGCCATCCAGTATGAGGTGGTGCTCGTCCTGGCTCGTCGCACAACCACCCGGAGTGCAACGGGCGATGGGCCCAGACCCCGGAGTGCTTAGGATGTAGACCGGAGGGGACCTCTCTTCTGAGCCTAGGTAGGGCTACGACATGCTGATCTTCCGAGGCCGGGCATTGACCCCAGAAAGGTGTGTCCGGCCAGAGTGATCGAGCATGTTGGAAAATGTGGTGCACCCCTGGAGGGAAGATTATCTATTAATAGCCGTGTCCACGGTAACGGACGTTCAGACTTATATCCTTATCTTATACAACTACAAATGGATACTTGAGTTATGTGGCTCCGAGATTGCTTTCTTGGAGGGAGTCGAGGAAGGATCTCTGGGCATTAATGTTACAACATGTTTGATAATTATAAACTGCTATTCTTTACTCTTCTACATGCTGGAAGATGCTTGGAGCTGCTTGAATATGCTAGTCTTCGATAGGTTAGGTATCCCCCCTCTATCCTGGCATTCTGCAGTTCAGTCCACAGATACAACCCTTCCATTTGATACAAATGCATACTTAGTATAGATCTGATGCTTGCGAGTACTTTGGATGAGTACTCATGGTTGCTTTGCTACCCCCTTTTCCCCCCTTCTTTCTTCTTTCCGGTTGATGCAACTAGATGGTGGATCCTTGGAGCCAGATGCCACCGCCGATGGATGCTGCTATGTGAAGACCGCCGACGACCAGGAGTAGTTAGGAGGTCCCAGGCAGGAGGCCTTGCCTCTTCGATCGTGTTGCTTTTGTGCTAGCCTTCTTAAGGCATCCTTGTTTAACTTATGTCTGTACTCAGATATTGTTGCTTCCGCTGACTCTTGTGTATCGAGCTTGTATTCGAGCCCTCGAGGCCCTTGGCTTGTAATATAAAGCTTGTATTATTTTATTTGTGTCTAGAGTTGTGTTGTGATATCTTCCCATGAGTGCCTGATCTTGATCAGACACATTTGCGTGTAAGATTAGTGTACGATTGAATCGGGGGCGTCACAAAACCAACACGACATGGTGAGAGTTATCAACACTCAAGATTTGGGTTATCACCCTTACTACAAACAGTTGATAAACCAACAATGTGATTTAACATCATAGGTATGATATATTTCACATGTCTTTTTACAACATTGGTTATAAACTCTGGCTTTACATTGGGTATCATAACCCCTCCGGTGGTAAACCACCAGGGCAATTTTAAGTTTGTCATATGCCAAAAATAGGATTACATAACACTGTTAAAGATCGTAAGTAGACATTGCATATCATGACAGATTGATAATCTTAGGAAAGTGGGACTAAGTGTTTCAAGTTATGCACGATGGCATAGCAGACCAAGTGTTTCAAGCTAGCCTATTACAAGGTGTTTCAAACACCAAAAAGGATAATTGTTTTCGGTATAGATGACAGTGCGCAAGACGATAAACCGGCCTCCAAGTTAAGGTTCTGCTTCAGCTTGATGTGAAGATTGCAGATCATCTTGTGCCAGTTCAACCTCCGCCTCCTCATCCACTGGCTGGAAGTCAATGGTTGCCCAGTCAATTCCACACAAAGCTCGGAAGAAAGCTTTATCACTTATAAGATCTGACGGTTCAACATCAGGGGCATAAGTATGCTTACGAGTTGTCAGGATTAGATTTTGGGCTTCATAAACCGATGCAGCAATCCGTCTGTTGTCTGCATCATAGATGGATTGGTCGTACGATAGATTAGTTTCTTCGGCCAGTTTGCTGGCAAGCGGGCGCATTTCTTTTGTCAAAGCTTTAAGGGCATCCTCGTCAAAATCCGACCCATCTTCTTTTTGACTCAGATAACCATTTCCAATATCCTCCGGATCAAGGTCAGCTATCCAAGCCTTAGCCCGAGTCAGTGCAGATAAAGCGCCAGCCCTTGCAGCAGATCTCTTCATCTCTTCTAGCTAGGCTGGTGTCATGGAGAGCTTGGCCAATGTATCCTTGATTAAAGTTGGCGGCGGTTTATTGTACGAGGCTATGCAGATAACTCGTTGAGCGCCGATATACAACTGCTCTATCAGAGTATAGGCAGCCTTCAGCTTCTTGCGCATATCTGAACCAAGATGGGTGACACGGCTACCTGCAATGGTTATAATATTATTGTTAAACCGGAGATACGAAGGAAGATTCGGAACAATTCATGATAAGGCTACATACCAAAGATGGCAGAGGTCATAGCATTGATTTGCTGCTTTAATCCAGTCAGCTCATCTGCCACCGGTTTAAGGGCCGCTTCAGCATCCTCCGCCCGTTTTATCAAAGTGGCCATTTCAGTTTCCCAGTCTGTTTGCTTGCTTTTGAATCCATCCTTCAATTGTTCCATGGCTGTTAAAGCGCCCTTCAATTCATCTTTGGCCTTAGATGTTTCGGCTTGCTGGGACTTGATGTTTTCTTGAAGATCAGCGATTTGAGAATCTCTGTTTGTCAAGTCATCCTGCAAAGACAGATAATAAGTTGGCAATAATTTTTCAAAGTCCCAAGCACATAACAAGTTATACACTTGGCACTTGGGGGCTAATGCGGATGGATTTTTTGTCATGATATTTTAAGTCCCAAGCATACAACACGTTATATACTTGGCACTTGGGGGCTAATGCATCTCAGATCAATTCAAGGTTATCAGATTATGCTTCAGAAACCAGATCATGTTAATTATTGAAAGGAATTCTGATAAACTAGATTATCCTAAAAGCATAAACCGGTTTATAGGGGCTACACAAGCAAAATCAAGTTCTCTTAGTACAAGTCCCGGTTCACATTCATATTGATGAACCGGCCCTTGGGGGCTACTGGAGTTAATGATTGAAGCAGATTCTAAGAGAAAAGGACTTATGCAAAGGAATAAATATTTACCTCATATCGCTCTTTCATCAGGTTTACCAAACCAGCTTCATAGTCACGACTTGTATACAGCCGGTTCAGATATCCAGAATGGATGTCTTGAGCATTGAGATGAGCATAGCTTGACAAATCAGTCTTCCACTTGCCTTTGTCCACAACAGCAAATTCTTCTTTGGCACTCTGCTTTGATAAAGTGGCAGGGTTGCCAGGAGTGGTATGGTCAATGCCAGTAATCACAACATCATCTGTTGTGCCTTCAACTGTTTTATTTGGGCTCGGTGGTTGATCAGAGGCCTTTGCTGGGCTTGGTGGATTGGCAGCTAGGCTTGGCGGATCAGCGTGTGGGCTTGGTGGATTTGTCTCTGGTGGATCAACAAAGGTATCCTGGCCCTGAGGTGCCGGGTCATCTAGATCAATATCAGCATTTTGATCAACAACCTCTGAGGCCCTCTCCGGTTCAGTGGCTGGATTATCATCAGTTGGTGTACTCAGCTTAGCTTTTTTGCTAAGTCTGGCTTTGGGACTTCAAGTAACAAAACAGAGGTTAGTATAATAAACCGGTGCAAGAGAGCAAAACTAAGTTTACTATGCTTACCCAGTGACGGTCTTGAGAGGAGGCATCTGGGTAGTCGATGAATCGCCGGAGGAGGAATTGGAAGTACCATGATAATTCGAGTTAGACAGATTAAGAGGATATCGGAAGTAACCTGCCTTGGGATAAAGTTTATTAGAAGTACAAGAGACCTCTTGACGACGCTTGCGAACCGGAGAATAAGGTAAACCGGAAGAGGTAACCACTTGACCATTGTGCCGGGTTGTGCGGCAACCTTCTTCTTTTGTGTCTTCAAAGAAAAGTGTGGATCCAAATGAGCAAGAGGGTGTGAAAGTTTTACTTTCTGGACTGCTCGACGAACTTTGGGCACTGGCACATGATTTGAATCGGAGGATAGAACAATTACCTCTGCTTCACCAGTGTGGCTGGCTTCCGCATCATCCTGATAATAATCATTGTCAATGAGGTGTATGAAAAAAGAACCAAGAGAATCTAATTCTACCTCTAAGTCTGGATTATCAAGTTTGTCATCATTGGCCTCATTAGAGGGTTTGGCGGTCTTTTTCTTCGCTGATTTATTTATAGCTTTAGTCTTGCTGCGGGGTGCTCTTGCCGGTTTATCTTGGGGCTTGGACGGTTTATCTTGAGACTTCCTCTTCCAGAAAGGATCATCACCCTGCACAGATGAACAACAAATTATAAAGGAACATTTAAAGAAAGGGTGGATTAAAGATAACAATGAGGCAATTCTTACAGCTGGCGGTTTATTAGAAGTGCAGAATGGCCGGAGCCCTACTTGACTGCAAACAGCTTCCGGTTCATTCAATATTTTCTTAACAGCTTCAGTAACTTCATCTTCTGTCGGCTGAATATCAATGTGACATTAAGGATCTTTCAAGTCCCCCGCGTACTCACACATTAAACTGGGGCGCCGACTTAAAGGCAGAACACTCCAAGATATCCAGCAGCGGACGAAGTCAACACCCATTAAACCGTTGGCCATAAAGGCTCTGAGTTTGGAAAGTTGTGGCGCATAGGCGGACCGTTATTTGGCAGTCAGCCTTTGAGGGAATGGATGAGTATTACTCAGAGGGTGAGGGCGGTAACCCGGAAGAGGATTTTCGCCAGATGGAGAAGTGTCTTTGCAGTAAAACCAAGTCCGATTCCAGTCCTTGGGATGACTATGAAGCTTGGCATGGGGGAAAGTGACATCTCTCCTCTTCTGAATGGACATCCCGCCAAGTTCAGTATTGGGTCTGTCCGAGAATTCTGTGCGACGGTTCAAATAGAAGAAATCTTTGAACAAATCAAATGTGGGTTCTTCTTGAAGATAGGCCTCACAAAACACTTGTAAATTGCAAACATTGGACACAGAGTTTGGCCCAATATCTTGAGGGTGGAGTTGCAAATAAGCAAGAACATCATGGAAGAATTTTTGACCCGGGTGGGCTGAACCCTCGATTCAGATGATCAGTAAAAACAACTACTTCTCCATCCTGAGGTTCAGGAGGATTCTCTAAACCGGGGACTCTCCAATGGATGGTTTCCTTGCTCGCTAAAGCACTAGTGTGAACATACCCAGTTAGCTGCTCTTTCGTAACTCGGGAAGGGACCCAATTGCAAGCATAGAACATCTTGGCCATTTGAACATGAAGCTGGAAAATAGGACAATGCCTGTTTAAGATTTTGGTTAATGCAGATAGTCCGGTTTATAGACAGGAAAGCAAATTGAAACCCATACACACAATAACCCGAAATTTTATGTCAAGGATGCGTTGGCAGTTTATAAAGAGGGCTAATGGTACCTGGCGGATTATCATTTTCTGAAAAGTATAAATTGCCTACAATGGTGTGGAAGTGACAGATCTAAATAAATTCCTAAGTGTTGTACAAACAGGTTTCACAAGTTGGTGTGATAATTTCGGATCTACCGTAGTTTAGAAAAGGGGATAAGTTTTTAAACCTAAAAACGCAACAGCATAGGAACACATATGCTCAGACAAGATGTTATGCAAAGAAGGATATCCTTTGTGATTAGAAAGGATGCTAAAATACTGTTGCTCGCCTTCACTGTCAGATTCAGATAAAAAACTATGCGATCTAAAGGAAGAAAGCGAGGAATGGTGAAGAACACCGAAGAACTACTGAAACCCTAATGGTAGATCTAAGAAGAAGAGGAAAGAAAGCTTATGAAGGCTGAAGAAGCAGCGAAGGAGCGCCGAGTTTTTCTGGTTCGGTTAGGTTGATGCAGCGGCCGTCGACGGTGCGGAAGCGAACGTCGACGGTGGCGGCTGCGCTTGAGCCCTGAGGCAACGCGAGGAAGAAGACGAAGTGAAAGGGAACGAAGGGTAAAAGAAAGAATGACCCTTGGCCATATTTATAAGGCGAAGGGATAAGTGACAGGCTCGGGAATCGAGGAACCAAAAAGTGGATATCTGGCACAGCTTTCGCCTTGGTTTTTGGAGGGTCATTAATGAAAAGGATATGTTTACAGATCTTTTTGCAGACAGATGACGTCACGGTGATTTATTACAATCCTAGAAGATGACGTCACGGCGAGTTACCAAGATCATATGAACGAGATGTCATGGATGTTTACAAGAATCATACATGAATGTTTAAGGATTTTTCCCTAAATAGTTGAAGATTGACATGAACAAGTTCAAATCAATCTGGGGCCTAATGTTGGGGATAAAACTATTGAGTATAAGTCGCCCAGGAGAGGCCGGGTTATGCTCATCCGTATTGATGCCCATGAACACGAGGAATATAGTGTTGTACAATTGAAGCTTAGAGGCCTAGGGCCCAAGGGCGGATTAGGGCCCATAGTCATAAACCGCCATGAGATGTATAACTTATGTTGTAAGTTAGGGAAAGGTAGAAACCGAACCGGACACATGTATGAGCCGGCCTCGGTATTCTGTAAACCGCCGGGCGTCAACCTGTGTATATAAAGGGACGACCCGGCGGCGGTTCAGGGACAAGAAACAACAACTTGAGAGATAGGTAAAGCGGATTCCCTCCCTGCTCATCGAGACCCCATCAATTCCACCACAACTGGATCGTAGGCTTTTACCTTCACCGCAAGGGGCCGAACCAGTATAAACTCCCGTGTCCTTTGTCCGGTTAATGCCTTTAAGCTAATCTCGTTGCGATGGCTCCACGACTAAGACGTATCACTAGGACATCTGACGTGTTAATTCCACAACACATTCCGAGAACTTTTATTTCTGCAGAAAAACAACACCATGGTAGTTCTGCTAAAAACAGCATCAGTCCGAGTTAGTTTCATTCAAATCATGCAAATTAGAGTCCAAAACAAGAGGAAAAGCGTTTGGAAAAGTAGATACGGTAGAGACGAATCATGCCTCTAGACGCCGATGGCTTGATCCACGTTGTTCAACAGCCCGGTAAGTCAGCCAGGCAATTTTGGAATCGGTTCTTGACTAAAAAGAACTAAATGGTCGACTGTCCGGATGCTGAGGCAATAGCCGCTTTCAGACATAGCATCGGGGACAAATGGCTAACTCATCAGCTCGGCCAAGACAAGCCGAAAACAATGTCGGCCCTAACCTCACTCATGCCCCGCTTTTGCACGCATGAAGACGATTGGTTAACTCGTAGAAGCAACAATCCTGAAGACTCCAGCACCTCACAAGTCCGGGACGAAATGGGAAACCATGGCGCAACAAGAACAAGCGTCGTCACAACAGTGGTGATGTCGAGGATACAGGAGTAAATGTCTGATTCAGCAACTCAAATCAGGACCGCGGAAGGAGCCCTCTAAAGCGAAATGGGACAGCCCGACCGCGATGGACAAAATCCCGGGTAGGCCCTGCCAGATCCACGACATCCCAGACAAGCCCACCAACCACACCAACCGTAACTGTTGGGTGATCAAACAGACCGGCAAAATTACATCCGAGGAACAAGGCAAAGGCCCGCGCAACAAGGATGACGAACCTCGCGCGCCGAACAGTGGAGGCCAAAATAAGTTCCCTCCCGAGGTAAAAACCGTGAACATGATCTATATCAAGCAAATACCAAAGAAAGAAAGGAAGCGTGCACTCCGGGACGTCTACGCCATAGAATCGGTGCCTCCAAAATACAATCCATGGTGGTCTTGTCCGATCACTTTCGATCGAAGGGACTACCCGACCAGTATCCGTCATGGCGGAATGACGGCCTAGTACTCGACCCCATTATAGATGGATATCACCTCACTAGAGTCCTCATGGACGGAGGCATGAGCCTCAATCTGATTTACTCAGATACAGTAAGGAAGATGGGCATTGACTCGTCAAGGATCAAACCCAGCAACACAACCTTTAAAGGAATAATCCCAGGCGTCAAGGCATGCTGCACGGGAGCCGTCACTTTGGAGGTTATCTTCGTATCGTCCGGCAACTTCCGTAGCAAGGATATGATCTTTGACATCGCCCCTTTCCGCAATGGTTACCACGTACTCCTCGGCCGGACGGTGTTCGCCCATTTCAACGTTGTTCCCCACTAAGAATATCTGAAGCTCAAGATTCCTGGGCCTAAGTGTGTCATCACCATCAATGGAAACACCAAGCTCTCACTCCGAACCGAGGAGCACATAGCGGCTCTGGCAGCCAAAGTCCAGGTCAGCAATGAGGCGCCGAAGTCCCAGTCTGCTGTCAAGGCACGAGAGGCGAGCAAAAAAGCCCGAGCCCTATCTTAACTCCCAAAGTCTCTCACGCTCAACGTAAATAGGAACACGCTCCCCACAACATGACTCCGCTAGCTGTAAAGTGCATGCCTTGGATGCACAACTTCGCACTCAAAATACCATGGGCAGTTGTGGGGACCAACTATCCAAGGCCCAACTGTTCGGCTCGACCGAGCTATGGTCAAACATGTCTTCAGACAATAATAGGTACCATCTAGAACCTACCTAGCATCAAGCTAATATATTACAGCAACCTCTCAAGACCTTCTCTCAAGGGCCCATCCGCCGATTACTATCTCCGCTATGGAGCATCCCCCCTCCTCAAGAGCAAAGGCGCAGACATGCAGTAGGGGCAGTAGGGACGTCAAACCACTCATGAAGGCCTTGTGTAACAGTTGCTTCGATCGTTCGGATTGTATGGTTAGACGTTACGAGTTCATCGGAAATAAAGACCATTCTTTATGGCCCCATTGTATTCATTTATGTTGCATAGTTCTTTCCGCTCTTCGACACCAAAACAAACTAGTTCCGTACATATTTTATTTACATGCGATCGGCTAATAGACCGTGAGCTCGACTATAAAACTCGCCCCAATCATCATTCCGACACTATTTTCTATCTTATATGCTCTGCGTCTTGGATATTGCATTATATGAATCGATTCTGAATTATGTCTTGGGTCAATAGTTGGGTTGCCCAGCTCTTGTGTTTACCCTCTTACGTTATGCATGTCCGGCTAGGAGGGTAAAGGGAGAACCAATGCGATTGTACTTCCAGCTCTCCTGGTTAAGTACCTTAGTGGAGAAAGCCAAAAACTGATTGCCATAATAAGAGAGAACTGGTCGGCTATCCGATGACAAGTGTTAAACTAAAAGTTGATGGAGGTTACGCCGTTTTATACGAAGGGTTTGTATTCACACAAACCAAGTAATGTTGGTCTCTACCTCGGCTCATCCGAATATCACAAAAAAACCGGGGGCTGGTCATTGGCCCCCACAGTCAAGCTCCTATGGTTAAGTGAAAGCACTAAAGCACATAGTCTGATAGCCTTGTTCCCCTCACACTACCGCCTACGGGAACCGAGACATCGGCTAAGGGTTACAATGTTAAGGAAGAAAACACCCCTTGTAGTATCTAGAAGGGGGCTGAAGCTGATGATTGGTAACTTTTAGTATAAAATGACCGCGCGGGAGTCAAAATAATTAAACAAAGCATGATATGCCATGCAAAGAACTTGCATCTTAAAGCACCAAAGTTTGACTGTCATCGGATATGCTCATTCATAAATTACATCTTTTGGGAACTGGGCCTCTATCGCCTGAGCACCATCCATTATGAAGGGAAAATACTGGTTGGGGCGCCTATGCTCTTTCCCAGGGGGTAGGTGTCTGCTAGCCATCTCAGCTGCCTTGATCTTCAACCAGTACACCATGGTCTTCGCGAAGTCCATCCAAGCTCCCTCGATGCATACGGAGCACTCCAAGACATCAATCCAGGGCGCGTCATCAAATAGCTTCTGCACTAAGCTGAAGTAGCTGCTCGACAGAGGTTCTGAAGGCCATAGCCAGACGCAGAGGTCCTTTATGGTTGGCTCCGTAATCCGATCCAACTCCATCAACTGCTTCATCTGGTTGTTAAGGAGCGGAGGGTGCTCGGGCGCCTAGAACTGCGCCCAAAACAACGTATGCTCGGAATTACCCTCCCGGGACGCACACTGCCTTGCCACATCTGTCGAACTCTTCAGAAGATCTGCAAAAGCGCATGGGGAACACCATACTCGCGTGAGAAAATCGAACTTGTTACCACCAAAGACACTTTGCAGTAAGTATAGCTTACCATCTGCAATAAGCCTGACTTTGAGGAGTTCTTCCTGGGCGCCTCGCGCCTTCTGGATCGCCAACTTTACTGCAGATAGCTCGGTGCCATGATCCTTACTCTTCTGCTAGAGGTCCTCACATTTAGTGACGGAATCCTTGAGCTCTTGCTGCACCTCGGTCACTCTGGGCTTGTGCTTCTCACTGGCGGTCTTCACTATCGTCAGCTCGGCGACCGCCCATTCGGTTGCCGCTTTTTGCTCTACGGCCTCCTGCTTCACCTTCTTAAGCTCTACCTTGAGGTTCTCGACCTCCGCGGCGATAGCTGGAGTTATAATAAGCACTCATTGCTTAGGGTTAATTCCAATACCTCACTTGATAAGGTAACTCACAGTATTAAACAAGTCCCACTACAAAAAATTACACTTCCGTGATGATACGTGTTTGTCATAGTAGGTCATGTCTTTTGTCATGCATGTACATCCATGACGATTTTATGACAGAATCAAGATAGTCATACCTGTGCCATTGTACAAGTGTTCCATGACATTACCAAAATTATCATCATGGAAGTGTCCACTTCCATGACGTTAAATCGCGCGTCATAGAATTGCTTTCGTCAAGGGTAACCGACACGTGGCATCCACCATAACTGGTCGCCATTAAGCTATCGGGTTCTGGTTTGGATCCGATAACCCGTTAACAGCCCAGACCAATGGGGATTTTCCACGTGTAAAATTCTCAATGGCCAGAGGAACCACGTGTCGGCTCACCGTTGGGACAGATGTCATCCACTCATTGGACCGAAGGCGCCTATGATACGTTGACATGTGGCACAGCCCAACAGAGGCCCATTCCGATGAAAAGGCCGGCCCATTTGACTTGGTCAAAAGGTAGCGGGCCGGCCCACGGAAAGCCTGTTAACGGCCTATTAGCATATAGCCCATTTGCAGCCCGCTAAGTCAAAGCCCGTTACGACCTATCCAAATTAGGCCCAGTAGCGTCATTTGGGCCATCCAATATGATTCCAGCCCGTTGTTGTTGGGGAACGTAGCAGAAATTCAAAATTTTCCTACGAGTCACCAAGATCTATCTATGGAGAGACTAGCAACAAGAGAGAGGGGAGTGCATCTACATACCCTTGTAGATCGCTAAGCGGAAGCATTCAAGAGAACGGGGTTGAAGGAGTCGTACTCGTCGTGATCCAAATCACCGGAGATCCTAGTGCCGAACAGACGGCACCTCCGCGTTCAACACACGTGCATCCCGGTGACGTCTCCCATGCCTTGATCCAGCAAGGAGAGAGGGAGAGGTTGAGGAAGACTCCATCCAGCAGCAGCACAACGGCGTGGTGGTGATGGAGGAGCGTGGTAATCCAGCAGGGCTTCGCCAAACACCGCGAGAGACAAGGAGAAAGAGAGGTAGGGCTGCGCCAGGGAGAGGTGGAAAACCTTATGTGTGGCAGCCCCAAAACCTCAAGTATATATAGGGGAGAGGGAGGGGGCTGTGCCCCCTCTAGGGTTCCCACCCCTAGGGGTGCGGCAGCCCCAAAACCCATCTAGGGTGGCGGCCAAGGGGGGGAAGAGGGGAAACTTGCCCCCCAAGTAAGGTGGGTGCGCCCCCTCCCCAAACCCTAGGCGCCTTGGGCCCTTGTGGGGGGGGGGGGGGGGCGCACCAGCCCACCTGGGGCTGGTCCCCTCCCACACTTGTCCCATTCTGCCCTCTGGGCCGGTGGCCCCACTTGGTGGACCCCCCGGGACCCTCCCGGTGGTCCCGGTACGTTACCGATAGCACCCGAAACTTTTCCAATGACCAAAACAGGACTTCCCATATATAAATCTTTACCTCCGGACTATTCCGGAACTCCTCGTGACGTCCGAGATCTCATCCAGGACTGCGAACAACATTCCGTAACAACGTATATCTATTCCCTATAACCCTAGCGTCATCGAACCTTAAGTGTGTAGACCCTACGGGTTCGGGAACCATGCAGACATGACCGAGACGTTCTCCGGTCAATAACCAACAGCGGGATCTGGATACCCAGGTTGGCTCCCACATGTTCCACGATGATCTCATTGGATGAACCATGATGTCAAGGACTCAATCGATCCCATATGCAATTCCCTTTGTCCAACGGTATTATACTTGCCCGAGATTCGATCGTCGGTATGCCGATACCTTGTTCAATCTTGTTACCGGCAAGTCTCTTTACTCGTTCCGTAACACATCATCCCATGATCAACCCCTTGGTCACATTGTGCACATTACGATGATGTCCTACCGAGTGGGCCCAGAGATACCTCTCCGTCAACCGGAGTGACAAATCCCAGTCTCGATTCGTGCCAACCCAACAGACACTTTTGGAGATACCCGTCGTACACCTTTATAGGCACCCAGTTACGTTGTGACGTTTGGTACACCCAAAGCATTCCTACGGTATCTGGGCGTTGCACAATCTCATGGTCTAAGGAAATGATACTTGACATTAGAAAAGCTTTAGCATACGAACTACACGATCTTTGTGCTAGGGTTAGGATTGGGTCTTGTCCATCACATCATTCTCCTAATGATGTGATCCCATTATCAACGACATCCAAATGTCCATGGTCAGGAAACTCTAACCATCTATTGATCAACGAGCTAGTCAACTAGAGGCATACTAGGGACATGGTGTTGTCTATGTATCCACACATGTAGCTGAGTTTCCTATCAATACAATTATAGCATGGATAATAAACGATTATCATGAACAAGGAAATATAATAATAATAACTAATTTATTATTGCCTCTAGGGCATATTTCCAACAGTCTCCCACTTGCACTAGAGTCAATAATCTAGTTCACATCGCCATGTGATTAACACTGATAGGTCACATCACCATGTGACCAACATCCAAAGAGTTTACTAGTGTCACTAAACTAGTTCACACCACCATGTGATTAAGACTCAATGAGTTCTAGGGTTTGATCATGTTTTGCTTGTGAGAGAGGTTTTAGTCAACGGGTCTGCAACATTCAGATCCGTGTGTACTTCGCAAATCTCTAGGTCATATTGTAAATGCTGCTTCGACGCTCCACTTGAAGCTATTCCAAATGGTTGCTCCACTATACGTATCCGGTTTGCTACTCAGAGTCACTCGGATAGGTGTTAAAGCTTGCATCAACGTAACCCTTTACGCCGAACTCTTTATCACCTCCATAATCGAGAAACATGTCCTTATTTACTCCAAGGACAATTTTGACCGCTGTCCAATGATCCATTCCTGGATCATTCTTGTACCCCTTGACGGACTCATGGCAAGGCACACTTCCGGTGAGGTACACAGCATAGCATACTATAGAGCCTACGTCTGAAGCATAGGGGACAACCTTCGTCATTTCTCTCTCTTCTGTCGTGGTTGAGCTTTAACTCTTAACTTCATACCGTACAACTTAGGCAAGAACTCCTTCTTTGACTGATCCATCTTGAACACCTTCAAGATCATGTCAAGGTATCTGCTCATTTGAAAGTACCATTTAGCATTTTGATCTATCCTTATTGATCTTGATGCTCAATGTTCAAGTAGCTTAATCCAGGTTTCCATTGAAAAACACCTTTTCAAACAACCCTATATGCTTTCCAGAAATTCTACATCATTTCCGATCAACAATATGTCAACAACATATACTCATCAGAAATGCTATAGTGCTCCCACTCACTTCTTTGGAAATACAAGTTTCTTATAAACTTTGTATAAACCAAAAATCTTTGATCATCTCATCAAAGCATACATTCCAACTCCGAGATGCTTACTCCGGTCCTCAGAAGGATTGCTGGAGCTTTGCATACTTGTTAGCGTCTTTCAGGATTGTCAAAACCTTCTGGTTTTATCTCATACAACCTTTCCTCAAGAAAACTGTCAAGGAAACAATGGTTTTTGACATCCTATATGCAAGATTTCATAAATAATGCAGTAACTGCTAATCCAATTCCAACAGACTCTTAGCATCACTACGAGTGAGAAAGCCTAACCGTAGTCAACTCCTTGAACTCGTCGGAAAACATCTTTAACGACAAGTCAAGCTTTCTTAATGGTGATACTTACCATCATTGTCTGTCTTCCTTTTAAAATCCATATGTACCCAACGGCCTTACGACCATCAAGTATTTCTTCCAAAGTCATGGATCCTCTCTCAGATTTTATGGCCTCGAGCCATTCGTCGGAATCCGGGCCCACCATCGCTTTTCCATAGTTCGTAGGTTCATTGTTGTCTAGCAACATGACCTCCAAGACAGGATTACGTACTACTCTGAAGCAGTACGCATCCTCGTCGACCTACGAGGTTTGGTAGTGACTTGATCCGAAGTTTCATGATCACTATCATAAGCTTCTACTTCAATTGGTGTAGGTGCCACAGGAACAACTTCCCGTGCCCTGCTACACACTAGTTGAAGTGATGGTTCAACAAACTCATCAAGTCTCCACCATCCTCCCACTCAATTCTTTCGAGAGAAACTTTTCCTCGAGAAAGGACCCGATTCAAGAAAAAATCCATATTGCTTTCAGATCTGAATTAGGAGGAATACCCAACTGTTTTGGGTGTCCTATGAAGATGCATTTTATCCGCTTTGGGTTCGAGCTTATCAACCTGAAATTTTTTCACATAGGCGTCGCAGCCCCAAACTTTTAAGAAACGACAACTTAGGTTTCTCCGAACCATAGTTCAAACGGTGTCGTCTCAACGGAATTACGTGGTGCCCTATTTAAGTGAGTGCGGTTGTCTCTAATGCCTAACCCATGAACGATAGTGGTAATTTGATAAGAGACATCATGGTACGCACCATATATATCCAATAGGGTGCAACTATGATGTTTGGACACACCATCACACTATGGTGTTCCAGGCGGTATTAATTGTGAAACAATTTCCACATTGTCTTAATTACGTGCCAAAGATTGTAATTCAGATACTCATCTCTATGATCATATCATAGACATTTTATCCTCTTGTCACAATGATCTTCAACTTCACTCTGAAATTACTTGAACCATTCAATAATTCAGACTTGTGTTTCATCAAGTAAATATACTCAACATCTACTCGAATCATCTGTGAAGTAAGAACATAACGATATTCACTGCATGCCTCAGTACTCATTGGACTGCACACATCAAAATGTGTTACTTCCAACAAGTTGCTATCTTGTTCCATCTTACTGAAAACGAGGCTTTTCAGTCATCTTGCCCATGTGGTATGATTTGCATATCTCAAGTGATTCAAAATCAAGTGAGTCCAAACGATCCATCTGCATGGAGTTTCTTCATGCGTATACACCAATAGACACGGTTCGCATGTCTCAAACTTTTCAACACGAGTGAGTCCAAAGATCCATCAACATGGAGCTTCTTCATGCGTTTTACACCAATATGACTTGCATGGCAGTGCCACAAGTAAGTGGTACTATCATTACTATCTTATATCTTTTGGCATGAAAATGTGTATCACTACGATCGATATTCAATAAACCATTCTTTTAGGTGCAAGACCATTGAAGGTATTATTCAAATAAACAGAGTCACCATTATTCTCCTTAAATGAATAACCGTATTGCGATAGACATAATCTAATCATGTCTATGCTCAACGCAAACACCAAATCTCGATGGTAGAGGGAGCATGCGATGCTTGATCACATCAACCTTGGAAACACTTCCAACACATATCGTCAGCTCACCTTTAGCTAGTCTCCGTTTATTCCGTAGCTTTTATTTCGAGTTACTAACACTTAGCAACCGAACCGGTATCTAACACCCTGGTGCTACTAGGAGTACTAGTAAAGTACACATTAACATAATGTATATCCAATATACTTCCGTCGACCTTGCCTACCTTCTTATCTACTAAGTATCTAGGGTGGTTCTGCTTTAGTGTCCGTTCCTCTCTTTACAGAAGCACTTAGTCTCGGGTTTGGGTTCAACCTTGGGTTTTCACTGGAGCAGCAATTTGTTTTGCCGTTTCATGAAGTATCCCTTCTTGCCCTTGCCCTTCTTGAAACTAGTGGTTTTACCAACCATCAACAATTGATGCTCCTTCTTGATTTCTACTTTCGCGGTGTCAAACATCGTGAATATCTCAAGGATCATCATATCTATCCCTGATATGTTATAGTTCATCACGAAGCTCTAGCAGCTTAGTGGCAATGACTTTGGAGAAATATCACTATCTCATCTGGAAGATCAACTCCCACTCGATTCAAGTGATTGTTGTACTCAGACAATCTGAGCACAAGCTCAACGATTGAGCTTTTATCCTTAGTTTGCAGGCTAAGAAAATCGTCAGAGGTTTTATACCTCTTGACGTGGGGATGAGCCTGAAATCCCAATTTCATCCCTCGAAACATCTCATATCTTCTACGACGTTTTGAAATCGTCTTTGGTGCCTCAACTCTATACCGTTTAACTGAACTATCACGTAGTTATCAAAACGTGTATGTCAGATGTTCGCAACATCCACAGACGACTTTCGAGGTTCAGCACACCGTGCGGTGCATTAAGGACATAAGCCTTCTACGAAGCAACGAGGACAATCCTCAGTTTACGGACCCAGTCCACATAATTGCTACTATCAACTTTCAACTAAATTTTCTCTAGGAACATATCTAAAACAGTAGAACTAAAGCGTGATCTATGACATAATTTGCAAGAATCTTTTGACTATGTTCAGGATAATTAAGTTCATCTTATGAACTCCCACTCAGATAGACATCCATCTAGTCATCTAAGTGATTACATGATCCGAGTCAACTAGGCCGTGTCCGATCATCACGTGAGACGGACTAGTCATCATCGGTGAACATCTTCATGTTGATCGTATCTATCATACGACTCATGCTCTACCTTTCGGTCTCTTGTGTTCCGAGGCCATGTCTGTACATGCTAGGCTCATCAAGTCAACATAAGTGTTTCGCGTGTGTAAATCTGGCTTACACCCGTTGTATGTGAACGTTAGAATCTATCACACCCAATCATCACGTGGTGCTTCGAAACGACGAACTTTCACAACGGTGCACAGTTAGGGGGAACACTTTCTTGAAATTTTAATGAGGGATCATCTTATTTACTACCGCCGTTCTGAGAAAATAAGATGCATAAACATGATAAACATCACATGCAATCAAAAAGTGACATGATATGGCCAATATCATTTTGCTCCTTTTGATCTCCATCTTCGGGGCTCCTTGATCATCATCGTCACCGGCATGCCACCATGATCTCCATCATCATGATCTCCATCATCGTGTCTCCATGAAGTATTCTCGCCAACTATTACTTCTACTACTATGGCTAATGGTTTTAGCGATAAAGTAAAGTAATTACAGGGTGTTGTTCAATGACACGCAGGCCATACAATAAATAAAGACAACTCCTATGGCTCCTGTTGGTTGTCATGTTCATCGACATGCAAGTCGTGATTCCTATTACAAGAACATGATCAATCTCATACATCACATATCATTCATCACATTCCTTTTTGGCCATATCACATCACATAGCATACCCTGCAAAAACAAGTTAGACGTCCTCTAATTGTTGTTTGCATGTTTTACGTGGCTGCTATGGGTTTCTAGCAAGAATGTTTCTTACCTACGCAAAAACCACAACGTGATATGTCAATTGCTATTTACCCTTCATAAGGACCCTTTTCATCAAATCCGATCCGACTAAAGTGGGAGAGACTGGCACCCGCTAGCCACCTTATGTAACAAGTGCATGTCAGTCGGTGGAACCTGTCTCACGTAAGTGTATGTGTAAGGTCGGTCCGGGCCGCTTCATCCCACAATACCGTCGAAACAAGATTGGACAAGTAACGGTAAGCATATTGAACAAAATCAATGCCCACAACTACTTTGTCTTCTACTCATGCATAGAATCTATGCAATAAACCTAGCTTTGATACCACTGTTGGGGAACGTAGCAGAAATTCAAAATTTTCCTATGAGTCACCAAGATCTATCTATGGAGAGACTAGCAATAAGAGAGAGGGGAGTGCATCTACATACCCTTGTAGATCGCTAAGCGGAAGCGTTCAAGAGAACAGGGTTGAAGGAGTCGTACTCGTCGTGATCCTAATCACCGGAGATCCTAGTGACGAACGGACGGCAGCTCCGCGTTCAACACACGTGCAGCCCGGTGACGTCTCCCATGCCTTGATCCAGCAAGGAGAGAGGGAGAGGTTGAGGAAGAGTCCATCCAGCAGCAGCACAACATCGTGGTGGTGATGGAGGAGCATGGTAATCCAGCAGGGCTTCGGCAAGCACCGCGAGAGACAAGGAGAAAGAGAAGTAGGGCTGCGCCAGGGAGAGGTGGAAAACCTTATGTGTGGCAGCCCCAAAACCTCAAGTATATATAGGGGAGAGGGAGGGGGCTGCGACCCTCTAGGGTTCCCACCCCTAGGGGTGCGGCAGCCCCAAAACCCATCTAGGGTGGCGGCCAAGGGGGGGAAGAGGGAAAACTTGCCCCCCAAGTAAGGTGGGTGCGCCCCCTCCCCAAACCGTAGGCGCCTTGGGCCCTTGTGGGAGGGGGGGGGGGCGCACTAGCCCACCTGGGGCTGGTCCCCTCCCAAACTTGGCCCATTCTTCCCTCTAGGGCCGGTGGCCCCACTTGGTGGACCGCCGGGACCCTCCCGGTGGTCCCGGTACGTTACCGATAGCACCCGAAACTTTTCCGGTGACCAAAACAGGACTTCCCATATATAAATCTTTACCTCCGGACTATTCCGGAACTCCTCGTGACGTCCGAGATCTCATCCAGGACTGCGAACAACATTCGGTAACCACGTATATCTATTCCCTATAACCCTAGCGTCATCGAACCTTAAGTGTGTAGACCCTACGGGTTCGCGAACCATGCAGACATGACCGAGACGTTCTCTGGTCAATAACCAATAGCGGGATCTGGATACCCATGTTGGCTCCCACATGTTCCACGATGATCTCATCGGATGAACCACGATGTCAAGGACTCAATCGATCCCGTATACAATTCCCTTTGTCCATCGGTATTATACTTGCCCGAGATTCGATCGTTGGTATGCCGATACCTTGTTCAATCTTGTTACCGGTAAGTCTCTTTACTCGTTCTGTAACACATCATCCCGTGATCAACCCCCTGGTCACATTGTGCACGTTATGATGATGTCCTACCGAGTGGGCCCAGAGATACCTCTCCGTCAACCAGAGTGACAAATCCTAGTCTCGATTCGTGCCAACCCAATAGACACTTTCGGAGAAATCCGTAGTACACCTTTATAGCCACCCAGTTATGTTGTGACGTTTGGTACACCCAAAGCATTCCTACGGTATCCGGGAGTTGCACAATCTCATGGTCTAAGGAAATGATACTTGACATTAGAAAAGCTTTAGCATACGAACTACACGATCTTTGTGCTAGGCTTAGGATTGGGTCTTGTCCATCACATCATTCTCCTAATGATGTGATCCCGTTATCAACGACATCCAAATGTCCATGGTCAGGAAACCGTAACCATCTATTGATCAACGAGCTAGTCAACTAGAGGCATACTAGGGACATGGTGTTGTCTATGTATCCACACATGTATCTGAGTTTCCTATCAATACAATTATAGCATGGATAATAAACGATTATCATGAACAAGGAAATATAATAATAATAACTAATTTATTATTGCCTCTAGGGCATATTTCCAATAGTTGTAACTTCCAGCCCATGTATGGCCCATGACGTCTTTCGGCCCATTTGAGGCCCTTCGTAACTCTTGGCCCATTAACGGCCCGTGGTGGAACTGGCCCATAATGAACAGTGTATCACTTTGTACCCATTAACGACCCATTATTCCATTAGGCCATTTTTAGCCCGTGTTATCTTTCGGCCTTCTCAGGGCCCATTTATTCTTGGGCTCATTTCCAGCATTCGGTTACTTACGACCCGTTACTGGCCTTTTCTGCTTGTGGGCCAAATTCAGCCTGCGGTTACAGTCGGCCCGTTTGTGGCCTGTTAATGTGTTGGGCCATGTTCATAGCATCGTCAAATACGGCCGATTAACAAAGGCCCATTATGGTCGGCCCATGAATGGACGATTCCAACTCTAGCCTATTTACGGCCCATAATGTGGTCCATTATTGGCCCATGTTTGGCCAATCGATCATACGGCTTGTAGAGGGCCCAATGATGCTACGACCCGTAAAAGGCCCATTGTTTCTACAGCCTGTAGAAGGCCCATTATTTCTACGGCCAATAGAAGGCCCATTGTTTCTACGGCATGTAGAAGGTGCATTGTTTTCCACAGCCCATAGGAGGCCCATGGTCACTATAGTAAATATGTAGCCCATGGTTATTTTGGCCTAGTTTTAAAAAATAGGTTATTGCGGCCACTAGCAAACTGCGGAAAAATAACTGCACTGACTACAAGCAAACAAATAAACAAGACAACAAGGAAATAAATAAGAAAGAAACTTATGCTAGGCTATCACGGTTATTACACATATTACATCCACTAGGCATCAAGGTTCGCCACCAGTGCAAATATAGGGAACAAAGCAGCATATCACATACACTAGTTGTCAAAGTTGGCGACCAGTGCAAATAAACTCACCAGCAAAACAAGTCCAGAACTGAAACCACTTCAGAAGAGATCAAGAAACAATATCCTGGGTACCCATAATGCTGGCAAGACGCTTAGCAAGCTTATTAACTTTCTTTTGTTTGGCACTTAAATCCTCCAGCGCTTGTTGTTCACCATAAAGTATGCATCTGAATTCTGTAGGAACTTCCTCAGTCCTTCGGCTTCCTATCGCAGAACATCTTATCGATGTCTTTCATCCTGAAGTTGAGACTCAAGAAGCCGAATTGATTCAGGCAGTGAGTTTGAAGAGCTGGTGCCAGCAGTAGCGGCCAGTAACTCGAACACTACATCTAGACAGGACTTCGGGGTTGTCTTAGTGTCTTCAGTATAGTTTTTATCAGCTTTCTTGGAGACCAACAGGGATGTCTCGCTATCTTGAACCTTATCTTCATTACTTCCTTTACCATTGCATAATGGGGTACTCTTCTCCAATATTTTATCTGCATTCTAAAAGAGAAACAGACAGACACATCACAGGTTTACCATGTTGTATGTGAAACTCATTTTGGTAAACCAGTTCAGTAGTAAGGTGGACAGGATAACAATATGAAACAAACATATATCTATGTAGTATGGTCACCGTATGGCCTATATCATTCTAGTTTATGTTGCCAAATCAAGATAGAGATAGTTCAAATCATATCTATGTAAGAAAACATCATAGATAGAAAATAAGTGTGGGAAACTACACAACAATAACAACACTTGTAATGTGCATGGCATGAGAACATAACTGTTTATTCAATTGAAACTAAAATCAACATAGAGCAAGTTACAACAGCAAACATGTTAAAAGAAACAAGTCTAAAACATACCTGTTGCAATTGCATCCTTCAAATTTCAAATTAGTTGGTATGAGTAAATACAGTGATGCAAGAGCAAAGGAGTATGAACCATAGCTACGGAACCTGACATGAGAACAATTCTTCTTCTGATTTAAGCATTGACTTGGGGTTCGGAGTGGTGGTCCTCGTGCTTTGGGCACTGCAGTTGCCTTACTAACTGCTCGTATTGGGTGCTCTGTGGTGGAGACAATGATGTGTCAACTGGAACTGGGTTACTATCTAATGGGGTTGGGTTAGAAGGGGTGTAGCTGGTTCTCTGTCTAACTGGGTTGGGTTACAATCTACGTGAGTCTGGGTTATGTGTGGGGGGGGGGGGGGCTGGTTCTTGGGCAAGTACAACCGTGGTTCTATCTGCATCGACGGGTAGCATGATCTTTTTCTGAAGACCGTGTTTTTACTCCCACGGATAGTGCCATCACCCCCTCCAATTCAAATGGCTGATAAACAAGAAAAGTAATTGAATGTACATACATTGTAAGAAGGCAGGTGCAATGGATAGTAGGGAAGAAAACATGGCATGAAATAATTCACATTTATGTTATCTAACCAAAGATAATAGCAAGACATAATTTCACATATATGATGGCTAATTAAATAGGATAGCATGACATAATTTCATATGTATGATGGCTAACTAAACATGATAGAATGACATACTTCAAAATATGATGACTATACGATGCGTCTATTAAAGTGGTTGGCATGCCATAATTCACAAACATGCCGTCGATGGAAACATGATGGCTTGATATAATTCATGGATAGAATGACATAATTCAAAATATGATGACTATATAAACATGATGAGATGATATAACTATATTATGTCTTTAGAAATGGGTTGGCATGCCATTATTCAGATACATGCACTACAAAAAGAAGACACATTCGTGACATTTTGGGCCGAACGATTTTTTTTGTCATACTTATGACACTTCTATGACGATAATTGTGACAAAACCCGGTATCATCGTAGATGTGGTGGGCTCCTACTTCTATGAAATCATGACAGAAAATGGGCTTTTCGTCCTGGGCGAGCCGGAGACGCAGCTGCATGACATTCTTTGGGTCGTCCATGATGGAAAAAACCGTGGTAGAAGCGAGGGCGAGGAAAATATTAGGGAGTTCCTGGTTACGGTGGGTGGTCGGGGGCCGAGTGATGCGCGTTTCTCTTGTACACGTACGTGTGTGTGTGTGTGTGAGGCGTTGGGCTCTAACTGAACCCGAGTGAGGCGTTGGGCTCTAACTGAACCCGAGCGATTGCACTAGCTACGTTACTGAACCCGAGTGATTCCTTCGCTACTGCTACTAACTGAAGCCAATCGAACCATGCTGCCTGATGGGGTTGTGTACCTAGGGTAGGATCATGGACCTGATCCAAGTAACTTACCCTAGGACATCTTTAGAAGAGGTCGCCTTCCAGACGACCAACGAGGATTCACTCGACTGGCCTGAAGGACTCGACCATGAAGACTCACTCGACCACCAGGAGGTCAAGAGGCACTCTGCACTGCAACGGCCTGTAATCAAGTAGACTTTATGATAGTAAAGGCACTTTATGTGGGGCGTTACCAGTAACGCCCCAAACTTAACTCACCTTAAACCCTCTCCTGCGTGGGCTGGCTAGGGTCCTGGCGCACTCTATATAAGCCACCCTCCTCCACAGGCAGAGGGGTTCGGCACCTTGTAATTCATACATTCATAATCCACTCGACCGCCTCCGGGCTCCGAGACGTAGGGCTGTTACTTCTTCCGAGAAGGGCCTGAACTCGTACATCCTTTGTGCTTACAACCTCTCCATAGCTAGGACCTTGCCTCTCCATACCTACCCCCCACTCTACTGTCAGGCTTAGAACCACGACAGTTGGCGCCCACCGTGGGGCCGGTGTTTTAGCGATTTTGTGGAGAAGTTGCGATTCTTCCGAGTACTCTCATCATGGTGTCTGCTGGAGTTTTGGTCAAGGGTCAAGAGATCCGTCTCGGCACTCTCACCTTCATCGCCGACGACTCCGCATGGCTCCAGGAGGCTCCACTCGACGTAGACGCGCTCCCCGTCCGCGGTGCGACGCATTTTCGCGCATGTGTCCGCGGCGTTCTGCTGCGGCAACCGTCGACCCAGTATCGGTCGGCTCCTCCATCGTCCACCCTCCCGGTCTCCCGCCAGCGCAAGCGCTCAGGCCGGTCGAGGCTTCAGCGATGGGTGAGTCACGCGGTGGCTCGCCAATCGGCCACTACACAAGTTGCGGCAATCGAGCCCAACGAATCTCTCTACGGCTTGTTCGATCAATCGACTGGCTCCGGAGAGACTGCATCCGAGTGCGGAAGCAGTGATCCAGCGGCGGAAATCTTGATGGTCGACGGGCCCCACAGCCCTCCTGGCTTCGCCCGTGGCGGTGGAGCAGGTGACGGCGGCGACCCTGCACGAGACTACGAAGAGTACCAGCCCGAGCCACTCGACTCTCTGCAAAGAGAAGAGCTTCGCCGCAGGAACGAGGATCCCCTGCGTATTCCCATCGCAGGAGAAACCCCCGAGGCTCGTGCCTTGGAAGAGGCGCGTCTGGCCAATTTGGCCGAGCGCACTCGACTGGAGAACCTTCAGCGAGCACTCGACGAGCGCGCGCGGCAACGAGTTCCCGACACCAGTCGACGTCAACTCTTCCCGCCGACTCAGGTATATCGAACCCCAATTCAGAATTTAGCAGCTGCGACCCGTATAGCAGAGTCCATTCAGCCTTCGCAGTCGGAAGCTGGCAGAGGTTTGCTGCAGATCAGGGATCTGCTCCGGGCAGCAGGAGATCAGAATTCAGCCGTGTCTCAGTCGCGCAACAGAATTCACAGTCGATCTGTCACTGTGAATACGGTTCAGTCGGCTCACAGCCCCAGATCGCCTCCGCGGCGCGAAGGGCGTGAGAATCGGCGAGATCAATATGGCGACAGACTCGACCGAGATGATAGGCGTCGAGTGCCCTATTCCCCTCCGAGGGGTGGGTCTTACGCTCCTCGGCAGCCAGATGATAGGCGTCAGTACAGTACAGGGCGTAGGGTTCCAGTTGACCCCAGAGAGCCAGGCTTCGACGCGCGATCCATTATGGTGCAAGGGTTGGTCGACCGGAACAGAGCCCATCGAGGCGCACTCGACAGAGATGTACCCACGAGCAGTCGAGTACATGTTTCTGGTCCTGAATGTTTCAGCAGAGCTATCAGAGCCGCAGTTATCCCCCCCAATTTCAGGTTGGCAACAGGAGTCAGCAAGTTCACTGGTGAGTCTAAGCCTGAAACTTGGCTTGAAGACTACCGAGTGGCAGTTCAGATCGGTGGTGGGAACGACGAGGTGGCCATGAAGCATTTGCCCCTCATGTTGGAAGGTTCTGCCAGGGCATGGTTGACTCAATTACCTCCTAGCAGCATTTACACTTGGGAAGATCTGTCCCGAGTGTTCGTCAGAACGTTTGAAGGGACTTGCAAGCGACCAGTGGGATTGACAGAGTTGCAAGTCTGCGTGCAGAAAACTAATGAGACTCTCAGAGAGTATATTCAGAGGTGGATCACTTTGCACCACACTGTGGAAAATGTCTCTGATCATCAGGCAGTATGCGCCTTCAAAGACGGCGTCAAGAATAGAGAACTGAGTTTGAAATTTGGTCGAACCGGTGACATGACCTTGAGTCGGATGATGGAGATTGCTACCAAGTACGCCAACGGCGAAGAAGAAGACCGACTCCGAAGCGGCAAGCACAAGCCGAGTCAGTCGGAAAAAGGAAACACCAGTCGGAAACAGAAGCGGAAGGCTGAACCGGCAGCTCCTGGAGAGGCTCTGGCCGTGACTCAAGGAAAGTTTAAGGGGAAACCAAAAGGATCCTGGAACCCCAAGAAGGTAAAGGATAAAGAAGGGAACGACGTGATGGATATGCCGTGTCACATTCACACGAAGAAAGATGAAGAGGGGAATATCATTTACCCAAAGCACACGACTCGCCAATGTCGACTCCTGATCCAACAGTTTCAGGGAAAACAGCCTAAGGACAAGGAGAAGGAGTCGGACAAGGCCGAAGACAAAGAGGACAGTGAGGGAGGATATCCGCATATCAACTCCACTCTGATGATCTTTGCAGAGGTGGAAAGCAGAAGTCGACTGAAAGTGATTAACCGAGAGGTGAACATGGTTGCCCCAGCAAAGGCAAATTATCTGAAGTGGTCTCAAACACCCATCACATTCGACCAATCTGATCACCCGACTCATATTGCCACCCCCGGGAGGCAAGCTTTGGTGGTCGATCCAGTTGTCGAAGGCACTCGACTGACAAAGGTGCTGATGGATGGTGGAAGTGGGCTGAACTTATTGTATGCAGACACATTGAAAGGTATGGGCATTCCGATGTCCCGACTGAGCACTAGTAACATGAGCTTCCATGGAGTTATACCAGGGAAGAAGGCCGAGTCACTCGGCCAGATAGCTTTGGACGTAGTGTTTGGTGATTCGAAGCATTTTCGCAAAGAAAAGTTGACGTTTGAGGTCGTGGATTTTCAAAGTGCATATCATGCCATTTTGGGGAGACCAGCCTATGCACGGTTCATGGCTCGACCATGTTACGTGTACCTCAAATTGAAGATGCCCGGTCCCAAAGGTGTGATCACTGTCACCGGTGATAGGAAAAAGGCAGAGGAGTGCTTTCAGAAGGGCTCCAAGATTGCCGATTCCCAAGTGACAGCGGTCGAGTTCGAAGAATACAAGCAAAACGCAGATCCGAGTGACTTGCTGCGATCCAAGAAGCCCGCCACAGAGTCTGCATTCCAGTCGTCCGGTGAGACGAAGCCTGTTCACATTCACCCGACCGACCCCGAAGCAGCTCCGACCCGCATCTCCACAACACTCGACCCAAAATAGGAAGAAGCGCTCATCCAGTTCCTCCGTGAGAACTGGGACATTTTTGCATGGAAGCCCGCTGACATGCCAGGTGTTCCCAGGGGACTGGCTGAGCATCGCCTAAGAGTCGACTCGTCTGCAAAACCAGTCAAAGAGCATCTTCGGCGGTCCACCGTCCAGAAGAGAAAGGCCATCGGTGAAGAAGTGGCTCGACTGTTGGCGGCAGGATTTATCCGAGAGATATACCACTCCGAGTGGCTCGCTAATGTCGTCATGGTTCCTAAGAAGGACAAGTCGCTCCGAATGTGCATTGATTTCAAGCACATCAACCGGGCCTGCCCGAAAGATCACTTTCCTCTCCCTCGCATAGATCAAATTGTTGACTCGACCGCGGGATGCGAGAGGTTGTCTTTTTTAGATGCTTACTCCGGGTACCACCAGATCCGTCTGTACGGGCCCGATGAGGTAAAAACAGCTTTCATCACTCCATTCGGGTGCTTCTGCTATATCACCATGCCATTCGGCCTCAAGAATGCCGGAGCCACATTTATGCGAATGATTCAGAAGTGTCTACTCACCCAAATCAGTCGGAATGTGGAAGCTTATATGGATGATATTGTTGTCAAGTCACGAAAAGGTTCCGACCTGCTCGCTGACCTCGCCGAAACATTTGCCAACCTCAGAAGGTATGATATCAAGCTCAATCCATCAAAGTGCACATTTGGAGTTCCTGGTGGCAAGTTACTCGGTTTTCTCGTTTCCGAACGGGGAATCGACGCTAACCCAGAGAAGATTGGCACTATTCTCCGAATGAAACGCCCTGTGCGAGTGCACGATGTCCAGAAGCTTACTGGATGCTTGGCCGCATTAAGTCGATTCATCTCACGACTCGGTGAAAAGGCACTGCCTCTTTACCGACTGATGAAGAAGGCTGACAAGTTCGAGTGGACTCCAGAAGCTGATGCAGCGTTTGCCGAGCTAAAAGCTCTGCTCTCCACCCAGCCGGTGCTTGCTGCTCCAATCAGCAAAGAGCCTCTGTTGCTCTACATCGCAGCCACAGGACAAGTCGTCAGTACTGTGCTAACGGTCGAGCGGGAAGAAGAAGGAAAAGCTCTCAAAGTTCAGCGCCCAGTGTATTATTTGTCTGAAGTCTTGACTCCATCCAAGCAGAGATATCCTCATTATCAGAAGCTTGTGTATGGAATATACATGACCACAAAGAAGGTTGCTCATTATTTCTCTGACCATTCCATCACAGTCGTCAGCGACGCTCCACTATCAGAGATTTTGCACAACAGAGATGCAACTGGTCGAGTGGCCAAATGGGCGATTGAACTTCTTCCCCTTGATATCAAGTTTGAGGCAAAGAAAGCCATTAAGTCCCAGGCGATAGCAGATTTCCTCGCCGAGTGGATTGAACAACAGCAGCCGACTGAAGTTCACTCGGAGCATTGGACCATGTTTTTCGATGGCTCTAAGATGTTGAATGGTTCCGGTGCTGGGGTTGTCCTGGTTTCCCCCAGAGGAGATAAGCTCAGATATGTGCTCCAGATTCACTTTGATTCCTCCAACAATGAGGCAGAATATGAGGCCCTCCTATATGGGTTGCGCATGGCCATTTCACTCGGCGTCCGTCGCCTAATGGTCTATGGCGACTCGGATTTAGTGGTCAATCAGGTGATGAAAGAGTGGGACGTGAGAAGCCCAGCCATGACTGGATACTGCAGTGCAGTGAGGAAGCTGGAGAAGAAGTTCGAGGGGTTGGAGCTCCATCATATACCCCGACTGAAAAATCAAGCAGCTGATGATCTAGCAAAGATAGGTTCCAAGAGAGAAGCCATTCCGAGTGGTGTGTTCTTGGAGCATATACACACTCCGTCAGTCAAAGAGGATCCTTTCACCGAAGAAACTCCGCAGCCCAAGAGCGCCACAGATCCGACTGAAGTTGAAGTCCCAGCGGTGGTCGACTTGATCATGGAGGTTTTGGTGGTCATTCCCGACTGGACGATTCCGTATGTCGCATATATCTTGAGGAAAGAGCTTCCGGAGGATGAAGAAGAGGCTCGACAGATCGTCCGTCGATCTAAGGCCTTTACCGTAATCAAAGGACAATTATACAGAGAAAGCGCGACTGGAGTCGGTCAGAAGTGCATAACACCAGAAGAAGGTCGACTCATCCTCAATGATATTCACTCGGGGACCTGTGGTCATCATGCGTCCTCTCGGACCATCGTGGCCAAAGCATACCGAGCCGGATTTTACTGGCCCAAGGCGAATGAGATGGCAAAAGAGATAGTAGATAAGTGCGAGGGATGTCAGTTCTACTCGAATATGTCGCACAAGCCTGCGTCAGCTTTGAAGACCATCCCACTCGTCTGGCCTTTTGCAGTTTGGGGGCTGGACATGATCGGTCCTTTGAGAACAGGACGAAGTGGCTTCACGCATGTACTGGTGGCAGTCGACAAGTTCACCAAGTGGATCGAGGCTAAACCAATCAAGAGCCTTGACACCGGTACTGCTGTTAGCTTCATCAGGGAACTAATATTCAGATATGGAGTCCCGCACAGCATCATCACGGATAATGGGTCGAACTTTGACTCAGAGGAATTCAGAGCTTTCTGCGACTCCCAGGGCACACGGGTCGACTACGCATCAGTCGCCCATCCGCAGTCGAATGGACAAGCAGAGCGAGCTAATGGACTGATTCTCAAGGGACTGAAGCCTCGACTGATGCGTGATCTCAAACACGCGGCTGGAGCTTGGGTCGACGAACTTCCATCTGTACTCTGGGGACTGCGGACCACGCCTAATCGGTCGACCGGAAGAACTCCATTCTTCTTGGTCTATGGAGCTGAAGCAGTCTTGCCGAGTGATCTTCTCCACAATGCTCCTCGAGTTGAAATCTACAACGAAGCAGAAGCTGAACAAGCGCGGCAGGACGCAGTCGACCTTTTAGAGGAAGAAAGGGAGATGGCTCTGATCCGATCGACCATCTACCAACAAGTTCTACGCCGTTTCCACGCCCGAAATGTGAGAGGTCGAGCCTTCCAGGAAGGGGATTTGGTTCTCCGAGTGGATCAGCACAAACCACACAAGCTTGCTCCTTCTTGGGAAGGCCCCTTCATCGTCACCAAGGTTCTCCACAACGGGGCGTACCGTCTTTACAACGTCGAGCATAATATCGACGAGTCCCGAGCTTGGAACGCGGAGCTACTCCGCCCATTTTACACTTAAGTTTTATCACTCGGATGAGTTGCAATAAAGTACTTTTGTAGTTCATGGACCTCAAAATAATAGTGTCATAGTTCCTCCACAATATCTGTCACTTAGTTGCGAATCCGTTTCGCCTAAGTTTGTAAAAATCCTACCGAGTGGTGAGCCAGACTCCCACTCAGAGGCTTAGCTGCGAATCCGTTTCGCCTAAGTTATCAAAATCCTGCCGAGTGAAGAGCAATCCTCTCACTCGGGGGCTTAGCTGCAGCCATGTGCTCGTCTAAGTTATCAAAATCCTACCGAGTGGTAAGCCAGCCTTCCACTCGGAGGCTTAGCTGCAGCCTTGTGCTCGCCTAAGTTATCAAAATCCTGCCGAGTGAAGAGCAACCCTCTCACTCGGAGGCTTAGCTGCAGCCTCGTGCTCGCCTAAGTTATCAAAATCCTGCCGAGTGAAGAGCAATCCTCTCACTCGGGGGCTTAGCTGCAGCCTCGTGCTCGCCTAAGTTATCAAAATCCTACCGAGTGGTAAGCCAGCCTTCCACTCGGAGGCTTAGCTGCAGCCTCGTGCTCGCCTAAGTTATAAGAATCCTACCGAGTGAAGAGCAATCCTCTCACTCGGGGGCTTAGCTGCAGCCATGTGCTCGTCTAAGTTATCAAAATCCTACCGAGTGGTAAGCCAGCCTTCCACTCGGAGGCTTAGCTGCAGCCTCGTGCTCGCCTAAGTTATAAAAATCCTACCGAGTGAAGAGCAACCCTCTCACTCGGGGGCTTAGCTGCAGTCCAAGCACTCGCCTAAGTTGTGAAAATCCTACCGAGTGAAGAGCAATCCTCTCACTCGGAGGCTTAGCTGCAGCCTCGTGCTCGCCTAAGTTATCAAAATCCTACCGAGTGGTAAGCCAGCCTTCCACTCGGAGGCTTAGCTGCAGCCTCGTGCTCGCCTAAGTTATAAAAATCCTACCGAGTGAAGAGCAACCCTCTCACTCGGGGGCTTAGCTGCAGTCCAAGCACTCGCCTAAGTTGTGAAAATCCTACCGAGTGAAGAGCAACCCTCTCACTCGGGGGCTTAGCTGCAGCCCTGTGCTCGCCTAAGTTACAAAAATCCTACCGAGTGAAGAGCAACCCTCTCACTCGGGGCTTAGCTGCAGTCCAAGCACTCGCCTAAGTTGTGAAATCCTACCGAGTGAAGAGCAACCCTCTCACTCGGGGGCTTAGCTGCAGCCCTGTGCTCGCCTAAGTTACAAAAATCCTACCGAGTGAAGAGCAACCCTCTCACTCGGAGGCTTAGCTGCAGCCTCGTGCTCGCCTAAGTTATCAAAATCCTGCCGAGTGAAGAGCAATCCTCTCACTCGGAGGCTTAGCTGCAGCCTCGTGCTCGCCTAAGTTATCAAAATCCTACCGAGTGGTAAGCCAGCCTTCCACTCGGAGGCTTAGCTGCAGCCTCGTGCTCGCCTAAGTTACAAAAATCCTACCGAGTGAAGAGCAACCCTCTCACTCGGGGGCTCAGCTGCAGTCCAAGCGCTCGCCTAAGGTATAAAAACCCTGCCAAGTGGAGAGCAACCCTCTCATTCGGAGGGCTTAGCTGCAGCCCAGTGCTCGTCTAAGTGGACTAAAGAATAAGTCGATTGCAGCACAGGCACCTTGCTTTGAACCTGCAAAAGACATTCCGAGCCGAAGGCAATCGTATTCAAGCACCAAATCCAAGTTTGAATCGACATCTAAAGGAACCGAAAGTGCTCAGGCGTCAAGACTGTTAAGGATTGTCGGTTACAATTTCACTCGGCATACCGAGGCAAATTTAAAGCGTCGAGCCAGAAGAAGTTTTTTACCCCTCCTGTGGAGGGCTGGAAGGTGCAACAAATTCATCAAGGTCAATCCCGTCGGCGATCCGAGTGGCAGCTGCAAGGAAAGTTTCCATAAAGGATCTGAAGTCGTGCTTCTTGGTATTGGCCACCCGAAGGGCCGCCAGCTTCTCTTCTCGCGCATCTTTGCAGTGGACTCGGGCCAGACACAGAGCGACATCTGCACCACACCGAGCCGAGGACTTCTTCCACTCCTGCACTCGACCAGGGATCGTGTTCAAGCGGGCCATCAGCGACTCAAGGTCATTCTGAAGTGTCTCCTCAGGCCAGAGCGTCGATTCGATGCGAGATGTGGCGGCCTTCAGCCTTGCGAGATAGTCCACGACAGCTGCAACACGAGACTCCAGTCGGAAAACATCCATGGCAACTTCGTCGTTCACCGGAGAATTGACGGGGTCAAGGTTTGGCTCCAGTCGGCTGGTTTCTTCTTCAAAGTTTTGACAAAATTCTGCAAGGGTGATCACTAAGTCAAGGAGATAGTCGAATGGAAAAAGCCACAATTGGAAATATTTGCCAAACATGGAGGTCTACCTTCAAGCATAAGGAACAACTTCTTGGCAAGGCCACTCAGGAAGGCCTCCAGTTCAGTTTTCTTCTCAGTCAATTTGCTGACTTGGTCGGTCAGGGCAGCTTTGTCAGTTTTCAGTCGACTGACCTCCTTGTTGGCAATCCCAAGAGCAGCTTTCAGATTGGTATTGTCTTGTTCGAGCTCGGTGACTGAAGCTAACTTCTCGTCAGCAAGCTTGATCTTCTCAGCTAGCTCAAGGTCTTTCTTCTGCTGGGCCTCCCTTACCTTACCTGCAAGTTACAGCAAGATCAGATGCTGAAACAAGCAAAGGGAAAAGCAGTCGTCAGGGTCTCACCAAACATACCTTCGGTCTCCTCCTTTGCCTTTGTCAGCTTCTCCTGAACCAGCTTCAAGCTCAGCTCGACTTGAGTATGTTTTTGTTCCAGCTCTGAGTAGCGAGCCACAAGATCACAGGAGTTCTGTGAAGAACCAATCGACTAAATGTCAAATATAATTCACTTCCGAGTGAAAAAGGGATAAACACGCGTTTCTAAGACTACAGCCAAATACAAGCATTCGACCGTAGTCTCGGGGACTACACCCAGTGGGTGCACTCAGCGTGCCCCCACCGGTTTGTGAAATCCAGTCGACATAGTCGACTGAAAGAAAAATTGACGTCATAAAGCCTAAAGCCGACTGCCAGCAGTCGACCTTAGCCTTGGGGACTACACCCAGTGGGTGCACTCAGCGTGCCCCCACCGGTTTGTGAAGTCCAGTCGACCAGTCGACTGACAGAAAGATTGACATCATAAAGCCTAAGGCCGACTGCCAGCAGTCGACCTTAGCCTTGGGGACTACACCCAGCGGGTGCACTCAGCGTGCCCCCGCTAACACGGAGTTTATTCGACACACCCAGTGGGTGACTAATATAAATTCCGGAAAAGAAAAGTTTTTGGTAGCATATCCAACAGAACAAACAGCGGTCGACTGACCTGGACATTGCTTTGGAGGGCAGAACTGGCGTCATAAGCTGCCTGGCCCGCGTCCCGGATGGTCTTCAGCTGCTCCATCATGAGTCCCGCATGGCGTATTGCCTCCTTCGCTGCGCCAGCTTGGTCCTCTGGGACGTGGTGCGTCGTAAAGAGGGAGGGCTGCTGAGCACTCGTCAGTGGATTTGCGAAGGACACCGTGTGTCGAGTGGTGTTCCCTTCCTCCACAGTCAGAATCTCAGGCATCCTGAGGTACCTTACTGGCGGACGCTTTCCGACTCCTCCTGTGTGTCAGTGGTTCTTCATCCTCGTCGTCGTCAGGGAGATTGATAACAGTGTTGGGTGGAGCTGCGGAGAAGGATCAGGATCAGAGATCGCGAGTCAGCCGACTAAGAACGGTGTTAAGAACACAGTACCTGGATTCGAAGTTGCTGCATCCTCCATCTCGTGGTCATCAGCCCGGGCCGAGGTCTCAGAAGTAGCAGCACTGCAACTCCAAAGGATCAGTCAACTAACTTCAGCGTCGACCAGAGATAAAGTTCGCACAGAATAAGAAAATATGAGCAGCACAATTACCCTGATATGGTGGGGATGGACACCTTCATCTTCGGCAGGAGCTTGGTCGGCTTTGGCGGAGCCCCCCTAGGCTGCTTCGGCGCCTTTTCAGTCGGCGCTGGAGAAGTGGTCCTAGGGCGCTTGGTCGACTGCGTCGCAACCCCCTTGCCACGTTCAGTCGAAGGGTCGTGGACGAGCTTCGACCGCCTTTCCGAGCGCGGTGGCACGACCTCCTCCTCTTCCTCCTCGTCTTCGGCGTCATCATCATCGCCGTCGTCATCATCATCGTCGTCGTCGTCCCCTGCAACGTCCGAGTCCCATTCCTCCTCGTCCTGGCTCTCGCCCCCACTCGCCTCACCCTCCTCAGTCGGAGTTTGTGCCCCATTGGGCATCGAGTACAGCTCGGTGAGGGCCTAGCAGATATCAAGACAATGATCAGTCGACCAGTCGGCAGAGTAAACAGAGATGAATGCGACAAGAATGCAGTGGAGAGCAGGGCAAGTGTACCTTATTTGGATCACTGTTGTGGTCGAGTGGAGGAATCCTTCTGGCTCCGCGTGGGTTGTCCTTGTTTCTGGTGACGGCTACCATCCATCTTTCCAGAGTGACATCGTCGACTGCTTCTGGATGGACTCTAGTCTCGTCTTCGGTCCCACAGTACAACCACATGCAGTGGCTCCGGAACTGGAGAGGCTGGATGCGACGCCTGAGGAAAACCTCTAGGAGGTCCATGCCCGTCACTCCCTCCCGAACCAACTGCACCACGCGCTCCATCAACATCTTCACGTCAGCTTTCTCCTCCGGAATCAACTTCAGAGGGGAAGGCTTGCTCACTCGGTCCATGGTGAACGGAGGGAGTCCACTCGACTGCCCTGGCGTCGACTGGACCTGGCAGTAGAACCAAGTCGACTGCCAGCCTCTGACGGACTCGGGAAAGGTCATGGGCGGGAAGGTGCTCTTATTCCTCACCTGAATCCCCAGGCCTCCGCACATTTGGACGACTCGGGTTCTCTCATCACCTGGGCTCGCCTTCTTCACGGTCTGAGATCGACACGTGAATATATGTTTGAACAAACCCCAGTGCGGTCGACAGCCCAAGAAACCCTCACACATGGACACGAACGCGGCAAGATAGGCAATGGAGTTTGGGGTAAAGTGGTGGAGCTGCGCTCGAAGAAGTTCAAAAAGCCACGAAAGAAAACACTCGGTGGCAAGGAAAACCCGCGATCAACATGGGTGGCCAAAAGCACACACTCACCCTCTTCTGGCTGGGGCTGCCACTCCTTCCCCGGAAGCCTCGCAGCTCCGTGGGGGATCAAGCCCTCGTTGGCCATGTCGAGGAGGTCATTCTCCGTGATGGTCGACTGGATCCAGTCTCCTTGGACCCAGCCTTTCGGCAGGCGGGATCTGGACGAGGACCCTCCGCGGCTGGTGGATCTTCCTTTCGCCTTCTCTGATGCCGACGCCTTCTTCGCGCGCTCTAGCGCCGCCGTCTTCTCCTTGGCCATGGTCGCCGGCGAGATGCGCAAAGGGAAGTGGTGCGGGGGCGAGAGCGAGCACACTGAGCAGGGAGGAAGGAAGCAGAGAGAGGGGAAGAATGCTAAGGCGCAGCACAGAAATCCTCGCCGGGCACATTTATAAGGTCCCTTCCGAGTGGATGACAGGTGGGCCCGGGCGATCTAATCATATCTGGAACAGTTATGCAGGCGGGATACGTGGCGAAAAAGGCGGCGCGGAGATCGAGGCGTCCATGCCCCGTCCCATCCGAACGCCGCGGTCCGCCACGCTTCGCGCGCGCCCCAAAATTTCGCATCCCGCGGAATCCGCGAGCAACAAATCAGTCTGTCAGGCGCGGTGTTTCCGGCGATCCGTCGCTCGGAGATAGTCGAAGCCTGAAAGATCACTTGACGCAAAAACAGAATGGATCAAGTTGACTGAAGGCAATTTGTTTCCTGTCGACAAAGGGATTCTTTGGTCCAGAACAGCGCACAACCGGAGCGCAAAGGTTAATCGGAAACGACATCAACTCCTTCTTCACTCGAAGCCTCGATCCATTCGGGGGCTAATGATGGGGTTGTGTACCTAGGGTAGGATCATGGACCTGATCCAAGTAACTTACCCTAGGACATCTTTAGAAGAGGTCGCCTTCCAGACGACCAACGAGGATTCACTCGACTGGCCTGAAGGACTCGACCACGAAGACTCACTCGACCACCAGGAGGTCAAGAGGCACTCTGCACTGCAACGGCCTGTAATCAAGTAGACTTTATGATAGTAAAGGCACTTTATGTGGGGCGTTACCAGTAACGCCCCAGACTTAACTCACCTTAAACCCTCTCCTGCGTGGGCTGGCTAGGGTCCTGGCGCACTCTATATAAGCCACCCTCCTCCACAGGCAGAGGGGTTCGGCACCTTGTAATTCATACATTCATAATCCACTCGACCGCCTCCGGGCTCCGAGACGTAGGGCTGTTACTTCTTCCGAGAAGGGCCTGAACTCGTACATCCTTTGTGCTTACAACCTCTCCATAGCTAGGACCTTGCCTCTCCATACCTACCCCCCACTCTACTGTCAGGCTTAGAACCACGACACTGCCTCCTTCCCTTGATGAACAGTGATCATTGTTTGGGGGGGGGGTGGATGAACAGTTTCCGGTGGGGGTGGATGAACGGGACCCCGTGGTGTTGCCTCTAGATGAAGAAGACCCCGATCGAGCCGGTTGGGGCTGGATGAACAGGACCCCGTGGAGGGCTGGATGAATAGGACGACCCCGTGGAGGGCTGGTTGAACAGTAGCCGGTGGAGGGATGGATGAACAGTAGCCCATGGAGGGGTGGTTGAACAGGAACCCATGGAAAGGGCTGGTTGAACAGTAGTCGGTGGAGGAGCTTGCGGTGGAGGCTGGATGAACAGGAGGCTGTCGATGAACAGTCGCAGGTGGAGGCTGGAGGAGGTCGATGGTGGATGAACAGTAGCCCGTGGAGGCTGGAGGAGGTCGACAGTGGAGATGAACAATATCCTGTGGAGTCTTGTTTTGCGGTATGCCACACCCCTCCCGATGAACAGGACCCCCGTTTCGATCATAGCGCTCAAACACAAGTCCGTTTCCTCCGTTTTGCGGTATGCCACACCCCTCCTGATCAACAGGACACTGTTTTGACCATAGGAGGTCCAACAGAAGTCTGTTTCCTCCATTTTTTGCGGTACGCCAGACCCTCTCGATGAACAGGATCCCACTTCGACCATGGCCGGTCGAACACAAGGCCATTTCCTCCGTTCTGCGGTATGCCAGGCCTCGTTTCCATTGGCTATTCCGTCCAAGCCCTCCCGATGAACATGACGATGCATTTCGTTCTGACCCAGCCGGTTGGCTCCCCATGAACACGACAATGACGCAGTTTCTCCACTCTGACTCGGCCATGTACACGAGCCCTGGCTGTAGTATGCGCGAGTAGGCGTTTGAGACCCCGCCCGTATGTACGTACGTGGCCGTGTTTACTTTCTTGCACCCTGGCCGATGTACGTACGTGTATATGCTACATGCGCACCTCTACTACGACACGTGCGCGCCTCTACATCGACTAGTATGTACATACACGTTCGCGACCAGAATGACAACGCTATGTACGCTTTGACCAAGTGGGTCCCAACTGTCAGGCACTTCCTTGCATGCGAAGATGTAGCTGGTGGGTCCCAGCTGTCAGGGGGTGAATCATTTTTTTTGCCCGTAATATGGACGCACTTCCTTGCGTGCGAAGATGTAGCTGGTGGGTCCCACCAGTCAGGGGGGAAACATTTTTTCGCGAAATACGGTGGCCCATTCGGTGGGTCCCAGCTGTCAGGTCGAGGAATCATTATTTTCCACATAATAAGGAGGCACTTCCTTGCTGCAGCCGTGGACCGAGCTGTCAGCCTCTTCACGTACAGTGCCCTTCCGTGGAAGTTGATCCTTGACCACGTTGACCACGCTGCGTCGTGAGCACCAGGGCAGTGGACGACGGCGAGGCCTAGGAAGGGACGTGGAGCAGGGGAAGACGTGGCAGTGGATGCCCATGCGGAGAGCAGTACGAGGGTTCACTGGTTCGGCTTTGGTGTGAGGTTGCCGTCGCCGCAGAATAACAGGGGGTGTGGGTGAGTGGAGGGATGGCCTGGCCAGTGGTGGGAGTAGTAGGGGGCGGTGAGCCCTCTACGGCAGCATAGCCGACCATGGGAGGCAGGAGCAGGCAGCATGACCGACACTGCTTTGGGCGGCTGGAGCAAGAAGATTAGAGGTTGAAGAAGCACGACGACCGTTGGATGGACATCGTACGGTCACTACAGCTAGAATCGTTTATATTGACTAAGTTGACAAAGCCCTTGGTACGCGTCAACTTAGTAGGCCCACAGGCCAGCCTCCGAAATGGTGCACCCCAGATGTCAGGGGGAGGAATCATTTTTTGGGCGGCCAAAGCTAGAATATCCGAGATTGAAGAAGAAGCACGACATCCAACGGCCACTGCTGCTAGAACCGTGTGTTGACTATAAGTTGACAAAGCCTTGCATACACGTCCACTTCTTTTTTAGGGGACGCGTCAACTTAGTAGGCCCACAAGGGTGTGGCAGAGAACTTATAGCCCATTTGCGATTTGTAAGAATGTACAATCCATTTTTGAATTCTAATGGAATTTACTACAGCCCATTTACAGTATGTTAAAAGTACAACCCATTTTCTAGCTAGGACAACGATTAATAATTTCAACCAACCGTTCAAGCCAGAATTCAATAAAATTTCCCACATTTTGATGGGATCCGAAATATTTTTATCCTGAAATTTCTAGTCAGATTAAATATAAATTGTATTACGTAAAAATCCAACGAAACATTGTGCGCACAACAATAAAAATTAAGATTTTTAGAATCCAAAAATAATATTTTATAAACTAATTACATGTTTGGTGCATTTTTAATAGTTACTGCTTAGTTTTTATAATTACATCCCATTTATTATTTCTTAAAGCCCATTTTCCTGTTAAGCCTAATGCATCCCTCCTAGGAAAGATTTGCAGCCCAGCGGGGCGGAGAATAATAAGTTGACCTTGCCTGGGTATTCCTCAAAAAAACGTATAGCTAGGCTAGCGATTTTCATCTTGAAAAAAATTAATATCTGGGCTGGATATCTGGCCTGGGCTAGACGGGCCACAACCCGCCCAGTTAATACCCTCCTCTCCTCTTAACAACAATGAAAGCTCAAGAAAAACTCTGCAGTGCTCACGCCTCAAAAACACAAATACTGCTAGAGCTGCTTGGTCCCAGCTATCGGCCACACCTTGTGCAATTCTCTCGTTTATATTGACTACAAGGTTGACAATGGTGTGGGACCGTGATGTCAGGAAACCAGGAGGAAGCAAAAAAATATAGTTGTACATAATAAGGAGGCACTTGCGTACGTACGGCTCTAGCCCTAGTGGGTCCCTACTGTCATCCAGTCAAAATAAAGTCATCTCCTGAATCCTCATCTTCGTTGACCATGTTAACAATGCTCGGCATCACAAGCCCTACGGATGAACTCGAAGGATGACGGAGAGGGCCTCGCGGGCCCTACGGATGGTCTGATACAGCGCCGGCTACTCATTCAGGAAGACAGGATCATCGGACACCTATTAGCACCTTCGAGAGACTGAGACGGCATGAAACGGTAAGCCCGCTCTTGGGAGCTCTGGTTTATTTCACACCTGTATTAAGATACAAGTGTAATTTACTCGTCATCAAAAACAACGCGTGCAAGCGTAATGACACCGATGGCCCGAGGTCTGTAAGTAAAACAGGCGGGTTACTCGTGTAATTGGAGAGAGCAGTGTATATTTTACTAGTCAAAATCGACCAACCAAGCGCTTCGCCCGAGACCATATGCTTTTATTTACAAGCATCAGTTTTACAAGCGGTTTTGGTTGGAAAACGATGATCCAATCACAACCTAAGATGATGACTTGGTTGGAAGATCATATGGTTTCATGCCTAACCTACCTGACTTGCCGTATAGGCTATGAATGACACATAAGACGATGAACTTCTTAAGCACGGAAACAACAGAAGAAGTTGATATTCTTAACAAGCAAATCACTGGCATTACATCAACATGCAAAAGAATACAAAGCATTATTCTCAAGAGGCATGGTGAACAGCTCGTGATGCCGCATGCCACAACATTCCAAGCTCAACTTCGCAATCAAACACAAGGCCTGGCATTACATAGAAAATATTCAGAACAAACTCTTAAAATACCATACATAAGTCAACATTCATGTGACTATGCATCTCAGCAGAGTAACTATTTACTTCTAAACTAAACATAGGTATAGGAAAAAACGATCGACGTTGCTCACAGCAAAGGGCGTCCCACTCAAAAATATCAAATGCATGTCTTCTGGCTAACATCAAAGAGCAAATTTTGACAAGGTTTTCCAATTCCAATATATTAAACTAATGTCTTCTTGCTAACATCAATGATTAAACTTTGACGAGCTTTTCCCATTCAAAATATGTAATGCCTATGATCATGGAATGGGTAGTATTTTTCATCAGTTTGTCAGCAGATAGTCCGGTGGCTCAAGGTGAAGATGAATGATTAGAGAACCATTCGATGTATTGTGCATGATGAAGTATTATGGAGGACACAAACCATCTTAACATTTTGTGCACTTCCACTAAAATCAAGCTGAGCATCCCTGTGGATTTCATATTATATGCTGCAAAAAACAAAGACACATCAGCACACACATGAATATTGGCCCCAGTGTCAACCCACCAATCGTTGGACTAACAAACTGAAAGTATGGTAAATAGATTACCATACCCAGATGCCCCGTCATTGTTGCTTAGAATGACATTGACAGACTTGGAGTCCTGTCATGGCTTCTTGTACTTGTTTAGGCACTTTTTGCCCAGTGCACTCCATGTGTTGTAGAGTTGACTATGCTCTCTGCAGACTAGTCATGTCACCAGCGTCTACTAATACTCTGTAAAGCTTCTCGATCATTCCTTTTGTAATGTAACGCAAACAGTGACTCGTTCTTTTTGCAAAGTGGAACGACCAACTGGACCTAGTAATTCAGCATTTGCCTTGGACACATTGGCTCCTTTTGTGCAGTTCAACTAAAATCAAAGTCGGAATAAAACCGAGCTTTAATTTTGATATCCCTGTAAGCAACAATAGGTATAAGGGAAACAATTACTGAGAAATAAAGTTTGATGACTTGTACTACCAGAAGAAAAACATCTACTGATCTACCTTATCTTAATGGGAAACAAAGGAGGAGAGTAGCAATTCTCCATTAGTGTGATTCCTTCATATTGACCGAGACATTATCTTAACAATGCCTTGTTTCAACATGTACAAATAACGACAAAGCAAAAAAGTACCATTCCTAAAACAATGCGACTGATTCATTTTAACAGAGACATTATCTTAACAATACCTTGGTTAAACATGTAGAAAGAACTACAAAGCAGGATAGTACCATTCCTAAAACAATGCGACTGATTCATTTTAACAGAGGCAAAAAAGGAATCAATTACTAGCCAATAAAGGAGGATGAAACATGCGGCCAGAAAAATGGTAATCCCGCCAATCCCTAACAAGTGTTGCAGTTTTGAACTAAGATTCAGTAGTTAATTAATTCTGGGAGTGGCATTGCTTAATTTTACCAGTGGCATTAGATTAACAAAAAGCATAAACAGTTCCAGGGGAGAGTGGGCGCAAAAACAACATGTGCTTCCATGTACTTATAAAGGGGGTGATGCAGAGTTTTGTTGTAACAAAGAAACAAGCATCATGTCTGGGTTGGAACAATTTTTGCTCGCTTAATGATAAAAGACAGCAGTTCAATAGCTTCAATTTAACATTTATCGAAAACAGCACCAATACAAGTAGCACAACATCTCAAAGCACACTTCACCATCATGTGGATGAAAGTCGGTACTAACCTTTCTTGACCAAGATTTGAAGCAGCTCGAGAGGACGATTTGAACGAAATCCCAACTCATATATGAAAATCCGATCTCCTTTTGTGCAGTTCCACCAAAATTAAGCAAAGTTGCCGGTGTGACATTCAAGTTGAACTACACATAACACTCTTAAAACATAAGTGTTTCGCGTAGCGAAGCAAAATGTTGCAATAGCAACAAGTTGAATAGATATCCCTTTTTTAACAGAGGCAAAAAAGTAATTAATTACTGGAAACTAAAGGAGGATTAAACATGCAACCCCAAAAATGGTAATTCCGCCAATCCCTAACAAGTGTTGCAGTTTTGAACTAAGATTCAGTAGTTAATTATGCGAGTAGCATTGCTTAATTTTACTTGCGGCATTAGTTTAACAAGAAAGCATAAACAGTTCCAGGGGAGAGTGGGCAAAACAACACCATGTTCTTCCATCTACTTATAAAGGGGCTGATGAAGAGTTTTGTGTAAGAAAGCAACAAGCATCATGTCTGGGTTGGAACAATTTTTGCTCACTTAATGGTAAAAGACAGCAGTTCAATAGCTTCAATTCAACATTTATCCAGAACAGTACCAAAACAAGTAGCACAACATCTCAAAGCACACTGCACCATCATGTGGATGAGACCAAGATTTGAAACAACTCACCACGAAGATTGGAAACAAATCTCGATCTCCTTTTTTACAGTTCCACCAAAATTAAGCAAAGTCGTCGGTGTGACATTCAAGTTGAACTGCACAAAACACTCTTAAAACATAAGTGTTTCACATAGCAAAGCAAAATGTCACAATAGCAACAAGTTGAATAGATACCCCTGTTTTAATAGAGGCAAATAAGGAAACAATTACTTGCCGATAAAGGATGATGAAACAAACGGCGACAAAAAGAAGCATCTAATTTATCTTGATGGAAAACAAACTAGGATAGTAGCATTTCTGAAACGGTTGCATTGATTCATTTTAGCAGAGACATTCTCTTAGAACAACATTCGTTAAAAAATGTAATTTACTTTTAATAGTGGCATTGCTTCAATTTTCCGGCGGCATTCTTAGATTAACAATAGCAAAATAGTTGTATGGGACATGGGACATGCCAGCACCATGTGTGTCCACGCGTATAAATGGGTGATGCAGAGTATGTAAAAAAGCAGCATATTTGTTCTCTTTGAACCTTTTTCCTATGTGAGGGCAACAAATCTAGTCCTGCACAAACTACCCGACCCCACAGTTTCCGGTTACCCCCTTTTTCCCTTTTCGACCAACAAAGCGGCTGGATAGCTAGTCTATACTACTTTCCCTCCCTCCTTTCCTCATTGAACCACGTCTTAGATTCATGCTCCACCCCACTGCACCCTTCTTTCCTCTTGGAACCAAGACCTAGATTCGACCACATAATCAAAAAAGATCCGCATGCAGCTAGAGCAATGACGGTTTCAAAGAAACTTAAACCTTAGGGTCATCAGGATGTGGCAAGGCGTGCGGAGGGAGGCCGGATATGCCCACACTACGTACAACAGCAAGGAAGAAGGGGTCGGTGGCCCTCCCGCACAAGCACTGGGTGAAAGAGAACAGCGGAGCGGGCACTGGATTGCCTCGCTTGCCGAAGGCGATAGAGTGAACGCTGCACCTCCTTCCCTTTCTGGTGCAACGGGATTCAGACACCTCCTTCACCAGCTGTGAGGGGGGAGAGAGAGACAAGAGGCAAACGCAGACTTGTTTAGATCTGGTGAAGAGGGTGTGAGACTGTGAATATAGCAAACCCTAGCAAAGGAAGACTGAGCCTCCAGTGTGTATATATATATGTAGTGTGGCGAGTGTGTGGAGAATGCAAACCCTAGCGAACAAGCGCTGAGGCTCCAGCTTATATATATTGTAGTGCGAACGGAGCTCTGGTGCCTTAACTGCACCTGCTTTTGGCTGTATGACAGGTGGGCCAGCCACATGTTGCGCCCACCTGTCATAAACCAAAAGGCAGGTGCACTAAGTCAATGAAGCTACGTCCATATAGTACTCGTGTATACGACTAATATATAGTGGAGTGATTTTCTTATTCTCTCCATAACAATCATTTTAAATTGTGTAAGTACGAAATGAAACTCTTTATTTAATGTACCAGTGAACAAAACTACTACTCCCTCTGTTCCTAAATATTTTTCTTTCTAGAGATATCAACAAATGACTACATACGGAGCAAAATGAGTGAATCTACACCGTAAAATATGTCTATATAAATATGTATGTGGTAGTCCATTTCAAACCTCTTGAAAGAGAAATATTTAGGAATGGAGGGAGTACTTTCGATGAACTAACTATCCACACGTCCTGGTTGCACTTTCTGTCCTTCACGTGCGGTACACTACCCTCCCTTAAGTGAACAACCACACATGCGCCAAATTATCAGAAACATGTGAGAGTGTGTACACATAAAGAATTTTAATTTCAATTGTCAGTAAGGTTTGAGAGTATGTACAGTTTGCCCTCTCTATAATTATGGTTTGTTGTGTTCAGCCTAAACTTGGTCAAACTTTACAAAGTTTGACTTCAGTCAAATCTAATATGCGGAGTAAATAAAAATGGAGGGCTACTATGTCCATCCGGGTTTTTAGTCCAGACCATTTTTTAATCAAAGTTAATAGCTGGACAAATAAAATTACAGGGGAGCTGGAGACAAAGTTGTGAGAAGGCTTAGAAATCAATACAAAACTTATGCTCTTAGTACCAACATCGATCCTTCTTCAAGGAAACATTTGGTTCATAGCCAATTGTGTGATAAAATTGCACCAATGTGAAAGACTATTGCATCTCCAACGCAACCAAGGTGAACTGACAAAGGATATCATCTTTGTGGGTAACAAGCAAAGAGCACTGATGGAAGACAGCTTGTTTTTCATTGAAAATCGATCAGCTTCACCAGCCGACGCAACCATCAGGCGCAACCATGAGCATCGATAGGTCATCATGGTGATGCATCATCCATTTGGCATCAAGTTTGGGTGAGGTAACTATGAAGTTTGACAAATCCTCACTGTGGTCAGTTTCTTCTCAGTAACCAAGCTCCAGGAAGGAAGAACCACGTGGCAGAGGACAGTGAGGTCGAACAACAATGGCCATCCAATTTTGTGCAATTCCACTAAAATTGAGGAAGACATGCCCGTGTATGAAGATACGCATCGCTGTTTCCAAAAATATAAAAAAGGGATATAGTTATGTTACTTTGTTTTGGCAGTGCTACAAGATTAACAACGACATCACAGTTGTCAACAAGAATTAATGAAAAGTACACCAACAAACAGAAGCATCTGTCGGATGTTGTGTTCCGGCAGACCCTTAAGGTTTGAACTCTGGGGTGCGCGCGAAGATCTCCCCCCTACCAATCCACGTCCAAATGCTTCGTGAGAATCTAAGCTAAAACGGTGAACAACATGAGGGACACAAGATTTATACTGGTTCGGGGCACCATTGTGGTGTAATACCCTACTCCAGTGTGTGGTGTGGTGGATTGCCTCACGGGCTGATGATGAATAGTACAAGGGGAAGAACAGCCTCGCGAGAGGTGCTCTTAGGCTGGTGCAATGAACTACTTGGGAGAGTTCGATCGCCTCTCGATCTGATGGGGACTCTGTGAGATGACCTCTACTATGGTGGCTAGCTCTATATATAGAGGCCCTGGTCCTCTTCCCAAATATTGAGCGGGAAGGGCACCAACAATGGCTATTTTGAAGGGGAAAATCTAGTACAAGCTATCCTGACTAAAGTTGGCCTTCGGCTGCCAAAGGCACTGGCGATGACGCTGCCTTGGGCTCCACGGTGACCTCCATCCTGCCGCTCTGCTGGTCATGGTCTCGTTGCGCCGAAATGGTAACCTTTGCCTGATGCCTCAGTACTCCATGCCTGTGCTTGCCACCTTTGCACCAAAGAGGAAACAAGGACACTGCACGGGCTGGCGCCCGCCTGGCGCCTGCCTGGTCTTCATTGTCAAGGCTTGCGTCACGAGCACCTTGCGAGGTACCCTTGCCTTGATCTCTCCGCTTCGTCGCGAGTCTGCCTGGCGAGGCCGCTCCTGAGGAAGCCTTGTGTCGTCCGCCCCGCGAGGCTTGGCCCCTCGCGAGGGTCTTGAGTTTGCGTTGATGAAGATGGGCCGTACAGGGCCACCACTCGAGCCACGCCGCAGGCCGCAGGCAGGAAAGTCTGGGGACCCCCATTCCCAGAACGCCGACAGTAGCCCTCGGGCCCAAGGCGCGCTCGGACTTGGCTTAGCAGAGAAGCGAATGGGCAAGTGCGGAGCGCCGCCGGCGCCAACAGCATGTGGCCTTGTGCGCCGCGTGGCGGTTGATTGGACGTGGGCGTCTCCGCTTCCCCATGCTCCCTCATTATGCACCTAGCTAGGCGGCCACGAGGCTTGTACACAGTTATTCTCCCCTTGCTGCCTGTGCACTTCTCGTTCCCCTTTCCTCCTTGAGCCTCTGCTTCCGCCTCCAATCCACCTTGAGCTCTTCCCCCTTTCCATTGCCATGGCACCAACAAAAAAGGAGAAGGGGAAGAAACCTGTGCCTTCATCCACCTCGCCTCCGGCAGCTGCTCCCGCCGTCGACCAGTCGCTCAAGCCTTGGAGAAGGTTCGCTCTGCGCTCGCCTCCAGCTTCAACGAGTGCGGGAGGATGACGGTCTGGCTCGCGTCCCATGCCTCCTTCGACAGGACTGTCACCGAGGTCCGATTCTTTGCGGATGCCCTATGGGCGAGCCTGGTTCCCCCCTTCTCCGCTTTCTTCAATGCGGTGCTTTCCCATTACCAGATCCATATGATGCATCTCGGTCCCCAATCTATTACTCTGCTTGCTGTCTTCGCCTTTGTCTGCGAGGCCATGGTTGGGATTCCTCCTTCCGTTGCTCTTCTGTGCCACTTCTTCTCTCTGCGCCTGACTGACCCTTCCCAATGTTTGGGATGCGTGAGTTTCTAGGCCGTGCCGGAGATGGTCACCTTGGGGATCGATTTTGGCCTCCCATCTTCTGCGAGCGGGTTCCGGGAGCGATGGCTGTATGTGGACGTTGGGGTGCCCAGCCCCCTGCTCGCCCACCTAAGATTGCCCGCTATTCCCTATCCCGGCTGGGGTCACGAGGAGCTCACGAGCCCCCAGCTTGCTTTCACCTGGCATCGCTTCGAGAGGCTGAGGACGCTTGGCATGACGACGCTTCAGGTGGTGAAGGAGTTCCTCGAGCACCGCATCGCTCCTCTCCAGCACCATTCTCATCCGATGTGGGCCTTTTCCGGGCGTCAAGACCGCATGAGGCTATAGGAAGGGGATCTTGCGCCTGAAATGCCGAGGAAGGTGCTGAAAGTCCTGACTGGCGACCCCTCTCCATGCAGCGTCCGACATGGAGGCGCCCTCTTGTATCTCTGCTCAAACAGGGTCGAGTTCGTGAGGCAGATGCCCCGCTTTGACGAATGGGGGTTGCGCCCGGCTGGACTTGTGGGGCCCTGCGAGAATCCGGTTGCTGCGGCTCCTCCCCCGGTCGCCCTCGCTGGCCTTGCCTCAAGAGTCTGTGCAGGGAGGCAAGCATCAGCAGGAGCTGTGGGCCTGGCGTTGAGGTGCCGATGTCGCACGGAGCTCCCGATGTGTCATCCTCTGGAGCTTACGGAGCCCATCTCGAGGTGGTGGCTGATGAGAGGGTGCAACGTGCGGCTCCTGAGGCCGAAGCCCCCGAGGCCTCGGCAGGCCATCAAGAGGTGGCACCTGATCGCTCCCCTCAGACTGGCGCCCTTGATGTATGTTGTCCTGATGCTTCCGCTCCTATGCCGCGCGCCGGCCCTCACCTAGAGAGCTTGGTTTGGTTCCGCATAGATTTTGAGGTCCTCCGGAAGAGGAAGAAGGCTTTGGGTGGTGATGATCGCCCGTGCCGCCCATTGAAGCACATGAAGTACTTCGCCATGGACGAGTGAGTCCCTCCTTCTTATAGTTCCTTGTTTATTGTTCCCTTCACTGACCGTGGCCTTTCAGGATCCCTCCTGCCGAGCCCGCGGAGCCAGCCAAGGAGCCGCCTCCTCAGGCTTCACCTCCACCGCCGACCTTGATTGCCCCGAGCCTGCGCGCTACCCTTGGCGCGAGTTTGGCCAGAGAGGTGAGCCGACCCGCGGCGTGCCTTGAGCCTATGAGCACACCGCTCTTCCTTCGCAAACTCCCCCTGGTCACAACCAGCTTGCCCCGGGCTCCTCTACCGATCATAGGCGGCGAGTGGCTGAAGTCGATCTTTGCTTCCTCCTCAGGGGGTGGATCGATGCCGGGCCGGGTCCCCTGTGGGCCCCGTCCGGTGATCGTGGGGGCGCCAGCCCCCAGCCCCTTGCCAAGAGGGGGAGAACGACTCCAGGGTCCTCCGCCAATGTTGATGGCGGGGGACGACGTTGACGACGTGCTCAGGAGTGCGCGGGAGCGCAGCGCTGTCCGCCGAGAGTTCCTCTAGAAGGCGACAGACGCGGTGAGCCAGCCTTGTGCAGAACTTGCGGGCGAGGACGCGCGTCTTGAAGCTGAAGGCCTGCGGCTGATCGAGGAGCGGCGCAAGCTAAAGGCGGCCGTTGGTCTCGCGTGCCACCAGCGTGATCTCGACAATGCCAAGGCCGAGGCATCTCTAGTGGCCTCTCGGGAGGCCTGCTCCCGAGCCATTGAGGAGGCTTAGGAGGCAGATTGGCGACGCGAAGCTGTGGAGGAGCGCTCGTGGGAGCTCCAAGACTGGTGCAATTCTCTGGAGCAGCAAGTGTAATTGCGCTGAGCTGCCCTTGCGTTGCTGAAAGGGGCGCCTGCCGAAGAGGAGGAGCTCTGGAGGTCCGAGGAAGCGCTGACATTGGAGGCTGCCAAGCGCAACCTCGATCTCGAGCGGTTGGAGACGAGGGAGCACCAGGTCACCCAGGCGGAGGACGACATCGGTGCGCGGGAGGCCCGGATCCAGGAAGAGATCGACCGTCGCGTGGCGGATGCTCGCGCGGGTCTTGAGCGCGAGTATGAAGAGCGGCTGGAGCTGATCAAGGCCGAAGCCGCAGGCTGGACTGCTGCTCTCAGAACCAGGCTGACCGAAGCCATGCAGCGAGCTGAGGCCACCACAGCTGCCCTAGGCTCGGCCCAGGCTGAGCTGGCCTCCTCCCGCGCCGAGTTGCTTCTTCTTCAATAATGGGTCGATGATGCCGAGGCCGTTACGCAGCGGAATGAGGACGAGATTCGCCAGCGGCAGACGCTGGAGCACATGCATGGCCCCATGCTCCGGACACTCAGGGAAAGGGCCAACGCGGCCTTGGGCAACATCTGCGAGGCAGCCACTGAGGAGCCGCGTGTGACCAACTATGCCGGTAATATCCGGTTCTTCACTGACGTGGTGACCCATCTAGAGAGCCGCTCAGAGAGGTCTCGCCAGCTGCTAGAGGAACGGAGCCGCGGCCTGCTCGCACGGGCGTTCTCCCGCGTCTTCAGCCATCTCCAGAACATCAACCCCCTCTTCGACTTCGACGCCGCCATCGCCCCGGTGCCTGAGGCTGTCCGAGACGACCTAGAGCTATGGGTGGAGGACAATGTAGATGCACTCGTCCGGGCCTTCACTTCTGATGATGACGGGGTGATTGTTGCTGCTGACGAAGGCGACATGGTAAACGATGGTGAAGATGGTGCCAACGGCGGCGATGGGGAGGCCAACGACAGCGACAGTGGTGCCAGCGATGCCTCTGGGGATGCCCTGGGGGACGCGGTGACCGACATGTCCGATTAATCCCACACTCCTCCTGTTGTTTATCCTGCGCAGGAAGAGACTCGGGCGTGGCCCTGAAGGTTGTAAGAGCATTTTGGGAGGGGAAGCCCCTCATGTAAAAAAGATTGTTGCCTATGTGTTGTTGAGGTCGGCGCTAGATGGGCGCCCGTATGATGTCATGATTTCCGCGATGAGTTGGTTGTCGTGGTTTTACCTTTGTCTTGGCGAGCTTTGAGTAGGCTCGCAGCGTCCATCTGAGGGTCTCATGAAGGTCCCGTTTGACCACGTGGCGAGAGCCTGGCTTGAGAGAACACCGGCCGCGGGACAGCGGGCGCACATGTTGGGCCCTGCCCTACTCGTGAGGGGATCGCGAGAGGGAGGCAGCTGGTGTGAATTCCAACTTGAACAAAATTCGGAACACGAGAAAGCACACGAATAAGACAAGACACCCCTCCCCGCATACGTAAACACAAATTCGACTTCAACTTAGATCCGAAACGAGAAAGCTTATACACACAAAAGGAAGCAAAAGCAAAAGGCCGCGTCTGGCACCTAGTCTAGTCTTTAACGTCTTCTCACCAGCAGGGAGCTAAGTGCTACCACTGGGCATGGGAGGGAGCCCCCGAGGCCCGAGGGCGGCTCTCCGGAGACTCCGGGGCGTGTACAGCCCCAACTCATTATTACGTGAGAGTGTGACGGGCGGCGAGCTTCAGAGGCACTGGGCCTTCTTCACAGGTACTGGCCTTGCTTCATATCGCCAGATGTGGGCCCCGACTTGCGCCACCCTTGACCACCATTAACGGCGACCGGAAACCAGGACGACACCAATGGGGAAAAGGGGACGCCAGCGGTTCCCCCGACGACCACGGGTCCTCTGCCGGGGGAAGGCCTTGAGGCACCTCCCCGGCAGAGGTCCTACCTCCGAAGAACGCCCTGCTCCGCGTGCCATGGGGAGGAGCCTGTCTCCCGGCCCCTCTCCTGCTGCCCTAGTGCCCTCCTCCTGAGGGGAGGGAGGCTGCTGCACTGGGGCGGCCATCCTCCGCAGGGACCTGAACCTCCTACGACCCATGGTTAGCATAAGCGTGCTCCTGAGGAATTAGAGGTACCCGATAGTTGCTGTCGCCGGCACGACTGTCAAGGCTTCCGTGAGGCTCCTGAAAGAGCTCGGCTTCTGGCACCTCTTCCCCCCAGCCTGGCCTGAGGAACGAGCCGTGGTCTTCTTCCAGTGCGTACTCTCGATCCACCATGTGGGGCACGTAGGCCTCCAGGGTCACCACCCCCAAGGCCTCGCCGTAGTGCCCCATGCGCCATGCAGCTCGACTTGAAGCTCCATCTTGGGGGCGGTAGGGCGGCGGCCCGCCTGGGCTATAGGTAGTGATGCACATGCCCTTGCTTACCAAGGGCGGTGCTGACGCAGCTTGTCGCCCGGCGCTGACGGCCAGGCTGGTGTTGATGAAGCCTTGAGGTGCGCCCGGGGCGCGTGGTCATGGATAGGCCCCCAGTGTGATCTGCCCGGGGCCTGGGGTGGAAGCTGGACACAAAACGAGGGTGCCCCTGAAGCAGCGGCATCCAGGAGCTTGGCGACACGCTCCAGCAGCACGTCCTGGCCGCTTTCTTGCAGTGTGCACCGCAGTAGTTCTCGCACCACTGTGAGCTCGGCCTTCATGTTCGCCTGCTCCCGTCGGGTGTGCGGTGGTGTGGCTGCGGCGTGGCTTGAGGCCCTCGCTGCCGATCGCACCTGCCGCGGAGTGAGGGCAGGCAACGCTTGTCCGCGTCGGCCGCGCCCCGCAGCGCTCTGCGAAACGCGGGCTGCCAGAGGTGCGGGGTTGAGGTCACCTTGGGTAGGCGGCACGACATGGGCAGGCCACGCCGCCCAGCGGTCGGAGTTGGCCGTCGGGTCGCCGGACATGGAGGCGGTGAAGCGGCAGAACACACGACGGAAGAAGGAAGATTTCAGTGCACCCTACCTGGCGCGCCAAATGTCGGATGTTGGGTTCCGGCAGACCCTTAAGGTTCGAACTCTGGGGTGCGCGCCAAGATCTTCCCCCTACCAATCTACGTCCAAACGCTTCGCGAGAATCTAAGCTAAAACGGTGAACAACACGAGGGACACAAGATTTATACTGGTTCGGGCCACCGTTGTGGTGTAATACCCTACTCCAGTGTGTGGTGTGGTGGATTGCCTTAGGGGCTAATGATGAACAGTATAAGGGGAAGAACAGCCTCGCGAGAGGTGTTCTTGGGCTGGTGCAATGAACTACTTGGGAGAGTTCGATCGCCTCTCAATCTGATGGGGACTCTATGAGATGCCCTCTACTGTGGTGGCTAGCTCTATATATAGAGGCCCTGGCCCTCTTCCCTAATATTGAGCGGGAAGGGCGCCAACAACGGCCATTTTGAAGGGGAACATCTAGTACACGTTATCCTGACTAAAGTTGGTCTTCGACTGCCAAAGGCACTGGCGATGATGCTGCCTTGGGCTCCACGATGACCTCCATCCTGCCGCTCTGCTGGTCCTGGTCTCGTTGCACCGAAATGGTAACCTTTGCCTGATGCCTCGGTACTCCACGGTTGTGCTTGCCCCCTTTGCACCAAAGAGGAAACAAGGACACTGGGTGGGCCGACGCCCGCTTGGCGCCCGCCTGGTCTTGATCATCAAGGCTTGCGTCACGAGCACCACACAAGGCGAGGCTGCTCCTGAGGAAGCCTTGCGTCGTCCGCCCCGTGAGGCTTGGCCCCTCGCGAGGGTCTTGAGTTTGCGTTGATGAAGATGGGCCGTACTGGGCCACCACTCGAGCCACGCCGCAGGCCGCAGGCAGACAAGTCTGGGGACCCCGGTTCCCAGAACACCGACAGCATCATGATTATCTTGATGGGAACTAAACCAGGATACCCGAGAAAAAAAACATTTCTTCATTTAACCAATGATAATATTAGATTGGCAGCAGCAATAGGAGTATATGGACAATGACCGCACAACCATCATGTACTTTTTGTCGAAACAACATGTATACCTCCAATGAGGCATAAATCAGGAAAACTTTTCGAGTGTCATTTCCTCTATAATAGTAGGTGATGTTGGACCAGCCGACGGACCCTAGCTACTATACATGGGGAGCTGGGGAGTAGTCGCATAGAAGAAAACCCGCATGCAGCGACCTGGGGAGCTGGACCAGTACAAGAAGTTATACCTTAGGTGGGCGAGATGTCGCTTAGGCGGGCGGACAGGATCTGCCCACACGACGGCAGCGAACAAGGGCATGGAGGACCTTCGTCCGTGCCAGCGCCGCCTCCAAGAGGACGGTGTGCATCGGCTTCCTCCATCGCCAACGGTGACAACGTCAATGCTGCACCTCCTCACCTCCCTCAGTGGACGGGATTCGTCCGGATGTATGACCACCGGTGAGGAGAGAGATAGAGTGGACACTGTCATCTTGTTTTGATACGTAGAGGGTGAGAGAGCGAGACGTGAGAAACCCTATCAAACAAGAGGCTATAATGGAGTAAAAAAATCTCCCCATAGCTATGGTTTTAAATAGAATACACATGTTCCTGGAAAAAAGAAACGAAAACTGGCGGACAATTTTTCAACGTACCAAGAAAGAAAACTCAATCAAAAAAAAACCCCGCTTCCAGGTCGCGAGAGTCGTCGCGCACACACACATAGACATAGACATGCATGTCCGTGTTTACGTAAAATTCCATTTCCATCTCCATCTCCAATCATATTTGTCCAACTGGCACATTATTTATGTTGTTAATTATATACGAAGTAATATTAACGTACAACATCTCTTGTTTGTGGGCATCCGGACCACTGCCACGGCCGCTCCTGACCAATCCAAACCCTCTTCATCACCCGCTCGTGCTTCCCGCCCGAAACGGTCAGTGTCACATTCATGCCCGGCCAGAGCGGACTCAACCTCTCACTGGTGCTAGCATTGAAACGGCGCGCCGGCCTAGAGAGCGTCGCTCACGCCGCTTCCTGGTGCACGTGACTGCTCCGCGTTCAAAGGTCGCAATAGCCGGCCACAACATGCATGTAAAAAGTTCTTGGGAGTCCATGCTACAGCTAGCTGTCCTCCCCCAACACGTCAATCTCTTCCAGTAGTGCTAGTACTCCATGACGCGATCCATCGACAAGCAGGCGGGAAAGTTATCATATACTCGGTTTGCGGTGAGTGGCATGCCGAGCGACCGTGTGGGGTCGAGCCATGGAGGAGGGTGAGACACGAACACGACATACGTGATTTAAACGTTGGTTTTGCTCGATGGCGCGATCCAACAAAACGAAATGTTGGTTTCTCTCCGTTTCCATTTTTTCTCCGGAAAAATAGAAACTTTCCACTCCATTTTCAGTCCTACTCTAAGGTTGTCCCGTTACAACATTCTATCAAATACAAAGGAAAACCAACACGCATGCTGATGCATCTCAATGATTCACAAATCATAGCCAATATTTACTTCACAACTAAAGACAAAAGTTGTGAGAGCGTGTACGAAAGAAAAACTACTGATGGGGTCACTACGACTTAAACCCTGAACCCTAAACATGATTTAATTTCCTGGCTAGGTAGAACCTATTGAAGGAAAGACGGCTGGCACCCTCGGATCATACGATGCTTTTGTGCAGTTCCACCAAAATTGAGCTGAGCATCCCTGATGGCAAAGATATTGAAGAATTGTGATTAGAATAATAGTACTGGCACTAGTTCATGAGACATAAACTCATCACAAGTAGAAGCCGTTAGAAGTAGAGAACGATCGACATGGAGATGGAGCTACGTGGGGAGCTGTGGTAGTGGAGCAAGCCGGCTCCAAAAGGAAGATGTACTACCTGGGACGTTGGTCTATAGCTAGAAGGGTGGTTGGGACGCGGCATCGGCCCATACCGTGGTGACCCCCGATTGGGACGCACCGACTATGGGTTTTCGCCCTCGCCGATGTTGACTGCGTCTACGTAGAAAATTGTTCCCTTCCCCCAGCTGCGGGATGAGGCCGAATATGTGACCAACGGTGTGGCCACGGTCGTTCTATGCTTGTGAAGAGAGCAACCCAAGCAAGTAGGCTTGTAGCTTAGGCTCCTGCTAGTGTATATATAGTCGTTTCTTTTTATCTCCATATCAACCATTTTATATTGCATACGTGCCATTGAAGAGTGAAATGATGGTTGCTTCTTCCGACTAACTTACTGTGTGATTTGACTGCTCCTTAGTGGCCCCTACACATACCCCCCCTACGTATATGACCGTTCCTGAGTCTCAATTGTACTTATCTCTATTTTCTTGCATGACACATAGGCAGGATGCGCATAGAGGAATTTTGTTACTGCATGTTGTTACGTAGTACTAGTACTGTACTACTAGTCCCTACTCCCTCCTTCCGGTTTACTACTGGTACTCCCTCCGTCCTGGCTTATTGGTCCCCTTTGTACTCAATTCATGCGCTCATTTTCCTCAAGAAAATTGTCTTTACCAACATATTAATATCAGGAATGCATGCGTGAACAACGAATGATTAAACCTTGCATGCAACATTTTGACAAAGCATTGACTTATGAACATGTGAATGTAAGGGACTACAACCTCATGCATGCATGCAACAGACACACGTACACATGGATGCAAAACAAAACGCATGCAATGCCCTAATGCTTGCATGTCCGAGCACACGATGGAACACACACGGTCACGCTCAAGTCCTCAACCTACACGTGCATGCACACACATACTCAGCCAGGGTGAGCTAGTGACCGTATAAACACCGGAAAATGTATATATTGAGCGCAATGAGCGTATTATGAAGTCCACTGACCGTATTTTTACAAATATACAGTGACAGACGGTGTATTTATCTCGTTTGAAATGAAGCCATATTAAGCGGAGAGGAGGCAGTATGGACTAGCATTACTTTGTTGTGTCCCGTCAACTTGCCGAACGAGGAGAAGCTTGCAGGACATGAGAAGCTTGCGCACGGTGGCTTGCAGGACAAGGAGAAACTTTTTACTAATGCAAGCCCTCCCTCGCTCAGGAGGTGGACGTGCAATAGTTAATTCGGTGTCAAATTGCGAGAAGCATACACTATACTAGTACTATTATTGTTCGACTTCCCGAAGAGGCAAACAGCCAAGCGCAAAGTTTACTAGTACTAGTACTACTACTATAGTCTATAGAGGTATGTACTATACTACTAGGAACCGGATGGAGGAGCGTCTGCACTCTTATTATATTTTTAAAATGTGATAAAGCAATCTTCAACACATTTGGTTCTCTTTGAGGGTTCTCGCATGTGATAATGGAAGTTGATTGCATGGAACACTCGCCACAATTCTCACTTAATTCTGGCTCATATCCTGTTACAAATAGGAGCGCTCGGTAATATTTCCTCTTTTTTTGTTATTCAGCATGTAAACAGGTCAGCAAACCTTGCGGCGCATCTTTGTGCGAACCATGCTTGCTGCACTTTGAATGTGGCCGAGAGCTGGCTTGATGAAACACCTCACTTCCTACTTTTTTTGCGGGGTACCTTGCTTCCTAGTGATGAGTGTCTTGGCTTATCGTCCTAAGAATGCTTATATATGAATAAAGCTCTCTCATTTACCCGCAAAAAAGATTAAGCCATATTAACCGGAAAGGAGGGAGTATGGACTAGCACTATTTTTTGGTGTGTCCCATCAACTCGCAGAACGAGGAGAAGCTTGCAGGACAAGGTGAAGCTCGCTTACGCCTTTTGACTAATGCAACCTACTCTCACCCAGGCGGTGGACATGCATCAGTTCATTCGGTGTCAGATTGCTAGAGGCATACACTGTAGTACCCAACATGCAGAGTACCATCATTGTTCGACTTCACAAAGAGGTGAAGAGCCAAGCGCAAGGTTTAGTAGTACGAGTAGTACTACTACTAGAACCGCATGGTGGAGCGTTTGTATTCTTATTTTTTAAAATCTCTGATAAAGTACACATTTATTCAGGAGAAGGGCGGAAAACAGCAGCTGTCGGTGTCAAAACCGGCGGATCTCGGGTAGGGGGTCCCGAACTGTGTGTCTAGGCGGATGGTAACAGGAGACAAGGGACACGATGTTTTTACCCAGGTTCGGGCCCTTTCGATGGAGGTAAAACCCTACTCCTGCTTGATTAATATTGATGATATGGGTAGCACAAGAGTAGATCTACCACGAGATCAAAGAGGCTAAACCCTAGAAGCTAGCCTATGGTATGATTGTTGTTCGTCCTACGGACTAAAACTCTCCGGTTTATATAGACACCGGAGAGGTCTAGGGTTACACAGAGTCGGTTACAATGGGAGGAGATCTTCATATCGTATCGCCAAGCTTGCCTTCCACGCCAAAGAAAGTCCCATTCGGACATGGGACGGAGTCTTCAATCTTGTATCTTCATAGTCCGGGAGTCCGGCCAAAGGTCATAGTCTGGCCATCCGGACACCCCTAATCCAGGACTCCCTCAGCAGCCCAATAGTGTAGTATTAAAAAACATCGAACATGTAATGATGATATCGATCAACCATGCTCGAATATATCTTGTCCTCCATGCGAGCCCATCTGTGTGTTCTCTCTCCTCGTCTCTCTCAAGGAACGGCGGGTTGGCCATTTTGCCATCAATTGAGATCGGTTTGCTCACACTCCGGTCCCACATGTGAGTGATATGCCAAGAGGAGGTGCGTTGACCGACTGGCCATATGCGTACTTGGTTTTGCACCTTCATACTACTCCTCCCTCCATCACAGTTTACAGGGCGCGCTTCATTATGATGCATTTCTCTCAATGCATTTCCACCACCACAGAGACTTTAGACGCGTTTGGTTTAATGCTCAATTAATTAGGGCATGGTAACCGCAATCAAGTCCACAATTTTCTCTTGATGTACTACGGAGTGGAGTAAGTGCATGCATGTGTGTACCCGGGGTGGAAGCACTACATGCATGTGAGTACACATTATTTTCTCTAGTAATAGACGTCATGCTATAACTACCAATGCTATTTTTCAGGCCGATCGCTAGTCGCCTTGGTCCCAGAGATTTTTTCTTTTTTTGAAGCGCGCTCTATAAACAGTGAAGGATGGAGTAGTATGAGTGGACTCAAAGAAGAGTGTATTGATGGTTGCTTCTTCAGAGCAACTTACAGTGGGAAAGGTGGGGCTTATGATTTGACTTCTCATTACTCGCTATTAATGCGGGGCAATGATATGTCTCCAACGTATCTATACTTTTTTTATTGTTCCATGTTATTATATTATCCATCTAGGATGTTTTATATGCCTTTATATGCTATTTTATATGATTTTTGGGACTAACCTATTAACCTAGAGCCCAGTGCCAATTTCTGTTTTCTCCTTGTTTTGAGTTTTACAGAAAAGGAATACCAAACGGAATCCAATTGACGTGCCAATTTTTGATGTTTTTTTATGGACCAAAAGAAGCCCCTCGAGTGAAAGAGTTGGGCCAGAAGAGTCCCGGGCTGCCCACGAGGCTAGGGGCGCGCCCAGGGCGCGCCCGTGTCTCGTGGACAGCCCGGAGACATCCCTGACTTGTTCCTGACGCCAAAAATTCCTATAAATACTGAAACCTCCATAAAATAACCTAGATCGGGAGTTCCGCTGCTGCAAGCCTTTGTAGCCATCCAAAACCAATTGGGACCATGTTCCGGCACCCTGCCAGAGGGGGGATCCCTCATCGGTGGCCATCTTCATTATCCCGGCGCTCTCCATGATGAGGAGGGAGTAGTTCACACTCGGGGCTGAGGGTATGTATCAGTAGCTATGTGTTTGATCTCTCTCTCTCTCCCTCGTGTTCTTGAGATGGTACGATCTTGATGTACCGTGAGCTTTGCTATTATAGTTGGATCTTATGATGTTTCTCCCCCTCTACTCTCTTGTAATGGATTGAGTTTTCCCTTTGAAGTTATCTTATTGGATTGAGTCTTTCAGGATTTGAGAACACTTGATGTATGTCTTGCATGTGCTTATCTGTGGTGACAATGGGATATTCACGTGATCTACTTGATGTATGTTTTGGTGATCAACTTGCGGGTTTTGTGATCTTGTGAACTTATGCATAGGGGTTGGCACACGTTTTCGTATTGACTCTTCGGTAGAAACTTTGGGGCACTCTTTGAAGTACTTTGTGTTGGTTGAATAGATGAATCTGAGATTGTGTGATGCATATCGTGTAATCATGCCCACGTATACTTGAGGTGACATTGGAGTATCTAGGTGACATTGGGGTTTTGGTTGATTTGTGTCTTAAGGTGTTATTCTAGTACGAACTCTAGGATAGATCGAACAAAAAGAATAGCTTCCTGTTATTTTACTATGGAATCTTGAATGGATTGATCAGAAAGGATAACTTTGAGGTGGTTTCGTACCCTAGAATAATCTCTTCGTTTGTTCTCCGCTATTAGTGACTTTGGAGTGACTCTTTGTTGCAAGTTGAGGGATAGTTATACGATCCAATTACGTTATTATTGTTGAGAGAACTTGCACTAGTGGAAGTATCAACCCTAGGCCTTGTTTGCTAGCATTGCAATACCGTTTGCGCTCACTTTTATCATTAGTTACCTTGCTGTTTTTATATTTTTAGATTACCAAAACCAATATCTACCATGTAGCGACCCGACCCGAAATTGGTCAAGTCTCTGTGTAGCTGTACCATCCCAAGATCATGCTGGCACACACAGTACATTGATGCAAAGATTCAAAGTTCAATCACACCTGAATTTATTACACGATTCTCATATCGAGTCTTTATTACAAGATAATAAATTCGGCCGAAGGCCAACTCATGAGAAATAAACTAAATAAATCTGCGAAAGCGTAGATGAGTAGCGAGTCCATCCGACTCCATAGGGCAATTGCCAAGCATGGATCGTAGCCTCACTCCCGATCGGAAAACTCCTCTGCAACGTAAGACATTGAAGCCGTGTAAGTCGGCATTTTTGAATATGCCGGCAAGTCATGAAGAGAGAACAACAATAAATTGCTAATACTATATGCAATTTGGCTGTGGTGCTCTAAGTTTCATTGTTTTGCGAAAAAGCCAGTTTTTCCCTACATCAAAGACTGGTTTGCAAATACTACAAAATGTTGGTAGTTATTGAGATGGTTCCGCCAACCAATGTCTCATTCCCAATTATTAAATAATCCCTCAATTAATTTATTAAGTTCGGTGTTGAGATATCCGAAATACTCCAAGTTCCAGAGGCTCAAATTGTCCGTAACCGGGGACACGGCTAATCGATTAGATCTTCACTCTGTAGAGGTTTGTACACTTTACCCGCAAGAATCATTCCCTCCTTTAAGTCTTCGCACTGCCTGGTGTTTGAAGACGGGACGAACGAAACAGGGTCTTCCGAAGAGTTCTTCTAGGCCACTGCCGGTGCCCATCCAATCCTACCATTCTTCTACATCTCGTAGGACCGTCCGGCCAGAGTCACGCCTAGGGTCGACCAAGCTAGAGCCCATAATGGCTTGCGGCTGCACAAGTAAGCTTCCGGTCAATGGGGTATTCATCCGTCTCTTCGTGGCTGGGTGAAGCTTTCCGCAAGATGTCATGGCGCTTCTCCATGCATCCCTGCCATCCGGTGGTTTCTCCAGGGTGCCCGTCAACCGCCCTCCACCCAGTAGTGAATTTTGAAGTCCGTCTTGAGCTTGAAGTCATGGGGTTGTCATCATCTTTTTGACTCTCGCATCTCCCTTATGAATCACTCAACCAACCCCGTCTACTAAAGCATAGCAATCAACTACATCGTCCCGGGCATCGGTAATAGGGAGAAGGGTTCATCCAACCTCATGATACTACTCAAGAACATAACTTAACAAAATTCTCCTACTTCACGCATGGTGGGGAGGTATAATTCTAATGCAATAAAATCATAGGTATTGTAAAAACATGATCAAATGACTTGCCTGGCTGACGGTCTTCAAAAGCTAGCGACTCGTAATAGCAGGCTTCGCACTCTGGGAATTCTACCGAGTCAAACAATAGCACAAATAAGTATAGCACAATATAACATAACAGCAAGTTCAAGTAAAACACCCAAGCACTCAAACCAGACTCCAAAGAAAACTCGAAGAAAGCAAGTCAAGGTTTTCACCACAACAAGCAACAACTAAGAAATAGTTTTACACAACTAAAACTATTCTTAATAGAACCTAAGCATGGGTTTTGCTAACTAATAGAAAGGAAAACATCATACAAACTAGGAGCAAAAGGAATCACTAAAAAATAATAATCCTAGCTCAATTTATGGCAAACTATTCTATCTAAATCTAATATAAAACTATTTCTAATAATTTAATCATGGCTAAACATATTTTTTACAGAAACTACAACATGCAAACTAACAAAAAAAGAATCAACTAAAAATAATAAACCAGCTAAAAGAAATAGCAAAAACAAAAAGAGAACTATTCTGCTAAAACAGAAAAAAAAACTAAAAAAAGAAAACAAAATCTAGCGCTACTGGGGCATGGGCTAACTAAAAGACGCTCTGATCGCTATATAACTAAAATGCCTACGGGCTATAAGAAATAAACCGGACCAATCTAAAATAAACCATAACTAAAACCGATCTATATGAAATAAAACCATACCCCTTCACTCTTCTAATCTAAGCCGTACAAGCAAGATCCAACGATGGAGGGGAGCTTGAGCTTACAGCGGGCGGCGGTGACGGACGGAGACGCCGGTTGCGACTCGGGCGATGGCGGTGCAGCGGCTCCGGTCGTCGGGGAAGAAGGGAAAGTGGTCAGGGCGGTGCGGCGGAGCGAGGTGGAGACGGTGGTGGTCTCAGCGGCGGTCGAGGGTGACGGTGGCGAGTGGTACGAGCTCGACAGATCTCCTGGTGAGCTTCAACTCCGGCGACGGGCGGTGATGCTCAAGGCGGTGGCTCCGGCGGTTCCTGGGCGAAAAGAGGATGTCAGGGAGGTGCGGGATGAAGTGGCGGTTCGGGTGGAGTAGCTTGGATGGGCAAGGGGGTGCTCACCGGCGGCGGAAACGGCGGCGAACCGAGGCGGCGGCGGCGAGATGTGTTCGGCAAGGGCGCGAGCTGTGGTGGGTTTGGAGCGTAGGGTTTTAGGTGGATCGAGAGAGGAGAGGCAGGGCTTTATATAGGGCATCAACTTGGAGGAGGGGGCGTCTTAGGATCACGATCCCGAGAGGATCGGAACCGCGGCGGCGGCGGGCGTGCTCCGGGCGGCGTTTGCGTGCGTGAGAGGAAAGAGAAAGGGTGGGGCCAGCTCGTCGGTGAGAGAGAGAGGGGGTGGAGCGAGTGGGCGACCGAGGCGGAGAGGGTTCGGGTGCAGGGCGCACTGGGCTGCGGGCGCTGGTGGGCTGCGCCTGGCCCGCTGGTGGGCTGTGCCCGGCGCTGGCTGGGCCGGTTGGCCTGGCTGGCGCGTGGGGTTTTTCCTTTTCTTTTTTTTGAATTAGAGAGAAGAGAGAATATATAAAAAAAGTACTATTTTTATATAGGACATATATATATATCCAAATTCTCAGGGGAATTTATCCTACAACGTGGACATTTTCCAGCGGCAAAACTCAAACTAAAAAAAAACACTTTCTAGAAATCCCAAATAAAAAATCAGATTTGAATTCAAATTTTTTTGCAATATTTTTCTTTTGACATTTTTGGAGTGTCATGTTTACTGCTCTCATACTTTTGCTCAAGTATCTGTCAGGCATTGATTTGAAATAAATTCAACTGCAAATTTGAATCCAAATTCAAACAAACTCAAAAGCCTCTGAAATATTTCAAATGCCACTCAATTTTCAAACAATATGCATAGATGCTTAGCTATAATTGTAGAACATTCCAAATAGGAAATTTGGGATGTTACAAACCTACCCACCTTAAGATGAATCTCGCCCTCGAGATTCGGGTTGGCTAGCAAATAGGTGCGGGTGGTCTCGACAGAGATCTTCTTCTCGCTCCTAGGTGGCTTCCTCCTCAGAATGATGACTCCAGAGAACCTTGCAAAACTTGATGATCTTGCTGCGGGTGACTCCGTTCGCAGTCTCGAGAATTCGGACGGGTTTCTCCTCATAAGTCAGACCACTGTCGAGCTGTATGGCCTCTAGGGGCACTGTGTCTATCAACGGAATATCGGCCATCTCAGCATGGCATTTCTTCAGCTGAGAAACATGGAAGACATCATGAACTCCGGACAATCCTTCTAGAAATTCCAGCTTATAAGCAACTTCTCCACGACGTTCGAGGATTTTGTAGGGGCCAATGAACCTGGGTGCCAACTTTCCTTTAACACCAAACCTCTTGATTCCACGAAGTGGGGACACATGAAGATATGCTCGGTCTCCCGCTTCGTATGTTACTTCCTTGCGTTTACTGTCGCCATAACTCTTCTACCTCGATTGGGCTACCTTGAGTCTATCTCGAATCAGCTTGACTTTCTCTTCGGAATCTCTGATAAGATCGGGACCGAAAAGTTTCCGATCTCCAACACCATCCCACAACAATGGTGTTCTGCACCTCCTTCCCTATAGAGCTTCGAAAGGGGCCATCTTCAGACTGGTTTGATAACTGTTATTGTACGAGAACTCTGCGTATGGCAAATTATCATCCCAGCTAGACCCATAGTCTAGCGCACAATCTCTCAACATGTCCTCCGGAATCTGGTTGACTCTCTCAGTCTGTCCATCTGTCTGCGGATGAAAATCTATACTGAACTCCAGCCTCATACCCAAAGTTTCATGCAACTGATTCCAAAACTTTTAGGTAAATTGTGTTCCTCTATCTGACACGATACTCCTGGAACTCCATGCAGACATACGGTCCTGGTCATGTATATCTTGGCTAACTTAGCGTTGGTATAGATAGTCTTCACGGGAATGAAATGAGCTACCTTGGTCAAGCGATCAACCACTACCCAGATGGAATCATAACCTGAACGGGTCCTGGGTAATCCTGTGATAAAATCCATTCCAAGTTTCTCCCATTTCCACTCGGGAATCGGCAAAGGTTGAAGTAACCCTGCTGGCTTCTGATGTTCCGCTTTTACAAGCTGGCAAACATGGCATACGGCTACGTACTCGGCAATATCCTTCTTCATACCTGTCCACCAAAAAGTTTCCTTCAAATCCAGATACATCTTGGTGTTGCCGGGGCGAATCGAGTACGGTGAATCATGAGCCTCCTGAAGAATTAGCTTCCTGAGTTCGGGATCATTGGGTACATAAATATGATTGTCGGTGTCAAAACCGGCGGATCTCGGGTAGGGGGTCATGAACTGTGCGTCTAGGCGGATGGTAACATGAGACAAGGGACACAATGTTTTTACCCAGGTTCGGGCCCTCTCGATGGAGGTAAAACCCTACTCCTGCTTGATTAATATTGATGATATGGGTAGTACAAGAGTGGATCTACCATGAGATCGGAGAGGCTAAACCCTAGAAGCTAGCCTATGGTATGATTTTTGTTTGTCCTACGGACTAAAACTCTCCGGTTTATATAGACACCGGAGAGGGCTAGGGTTACACAGAGTCGGTTACAATAGGAGGAGATCTTCATATCGTATCGCCAAGCTTGTCTTCCACGCCAAGGAAAGTCCCATCCAGACACAGGACGGAGTCTTCAATCTTGTATCTTCATAGTCCAGGAGTCCGGCCAAAGGACATAGTCCGGCCATCCGGACACCCCCTAATCCAGGACTTCCTCAGTAGCCCCTTAACCAGGCTTCAATGACGATGAGTCCGGCTGTCACACCCTAGCTAGTCATGCATTAGAGTGTTGCATCATGTTTACTCTTTCATCAGAAACTTGAAATGGGGATGACAGAACCCCCAGTCCCCTCTGAAACCAACTAGGGTTACTAAAATAATTTTTCAATGAACCTGAAATGCCCTTCTAAAATGCCCATCATTTTTGCCTTGGTTCAGAACCTCTGCCAAAAGTGGTGCACATTTTCCTAGGCCATCCTAGGGTTTTTGAATTAAGTCATAAGTATTTGAATTTGGGCATTTAAAATTATATAAAATATTTAAATGCTCAAATATCTCCAAACTAAAATGTTTCATGTTGGAAATAATCCAACTATGGACCAGGAGTAGTTTGGTGATTTTTGGAGTTGCCTAGGTATTTTATTTAATTCAACAAAGTTGCAGATATATTAAATAAAAACAGAAAACAGAAAAATAAATAAAAGGAGTAGACTTACCTGGACCTACCTGCCCAGCCCAGCCGGCCCAGCACTGTGCTGGCCCGTGCCAGCCAGCTGCTTCCCCTTGCCAGAGCAGGCAGGGAGGTGAGCATGGCGCGCCCAAGCTCGCCACGCACCACCCAGCCTCTCTGCATCGCCCTGGTCGCCGTTGCGCCGCGTGGATCGTCTTCTGGTCGTCGCCCCGACCTCGCCGACACCCCATTCACTCTCCCCCGGCTCTCCCTCGCTCTCTCCCCCGCCCGACCGAACACCACCGTCGCCGCCGTTCTCCATAGCCACCGTCTCCGACCACCCCTCGCTCCCCCGACCAGCTCAGAAGCTCCGCCACAACTCCCTCTTCCTCCCCACCGCTCCACAGCTCCCCGGAAGCCCTGCATCGCCGCCACGTCGCCGTTCCCCTCTTCGGGCTCCGACCACCGCCGCCGTCGAATTCGCCGTCTCCAGCGCGTCCCCGAGCCCGCTTCGACGCCCACTGCAACCGCGGTGAGCTACGCCACCGTTTCCCCCTCTCCTTCCCCTCGTTCCCTCACCGTAGCTTCCTCCCCACCACGGCCGAACCTCCGCCATCGCCGAGCTCGCCGTCGACGCAGCTCCGGTGACCATTTGGTCACCCCGGCGAGTCCAACGGGTTCACAGAACCCCGTAGAGCATCCCTAGCGCCTCGCCTTGCTCGACTTCGAGCTCCAGCACCGTTCCCATGCACGACCGAACCCCGGCGGCCGCAGCCGAGCTCACCGCCGTCGACTCCGGCCACCCCGACCCCAACGGGCTCCGCCAGGAGCTGCGGGTTGTCCTCAGCTCCACTCCGGTGGCCTCCGCGATCCATTTGGTGGCCGAAACGACCAAAATCACTTCCGCCGCCGCGTCGGGCTCGCCGGCGACTAAACGCCGGCAGCCGACACCGACTTTGACCACGGGTGGGCCCTGGTTGACTCCCCTGAGTCAATGACAGGTGGGGCCCAGCCCTGTTAATTAAACAGGATTAGTTTTAATTAAGTTTTAATTAAAATAATCACCCTGACATGCGGGACCCACTGTCAGGTTTGACCTGGACCAGTTCCGTTGACCTGCTGACGTCACACTGACGTCAGGCTGACGCAGTAATTGAATTTCTGGATTTAAATTAAATCAGGAAATTCCAGAATATTATTTAAACTTCAAAAATTCATAACTTTTATTCTGTAACTCCAAATTGGACAAATTATATATGAAAAATGATCAGAAAAATCCAATCTATCCATCTGTACCATTTTCATGCATGATCAAACAAGTTAAGTTGATGTTTTAATCAGAACAAGAAAAGGCACTTTAAAAGGCCATATTTGAATTTGAAATCTGAATCTTTGATTCAAATTTGTTCAAACCCTTCTGGTTTTAGTTGCATTAGCCCAACACACTCATATTGCCATGTTTCATGCATGCATCATATTGTTGCATATTGTTTGGTGATGTTTGTGTATCGATGTCCTTTGCGACAGGATCTGTCCCCGAGGAGTACCGTGATTACCCTAACGAAGAACCGTATCCGTGCAACGAACCATCAGGCAAGCAACCAACCATTTGATCATATCAATACAATCCCATGTTCTCGCTCCTGCTCTCTTTTACTGCATTAAGACAACGCGATTCAAACTGCTGTGTGCTACGGTAGTTGAACCCATTTCCTCTGCATGACCTGTCATTGCCACAGTAACTAGATGAAACCCACTAGCATGTGTAGGAGTTGATTGAGCCATATGTATGTGTTGTTCCTACCTTGCTATGCCTGCTATGCTTAGAGTCGTGTCAGGTCTGGTTCATCTGGGTGATGGGCTAGAGTGAAATGATTATGTCGGTAATGAGAGTGGTGTGGTGAACACGATTTGGTAAAGGTATCGATGAGAGGCCATGTAGGAGTACATGGTGGGTTGTTTCATTGAAGCCGACCTTAAGCACTGAGATCTGTATGTGTGATTTAAGATACAGCTACTACCATGCATTGGGCCCTGAAATATGACCCCGCTCGACTTCTTATTCACCCTAGCTCTCTGTCCAGGAGTTGCAAGTAGTTTCTGGTGTTTGTAGCCTACTGGAGGCCGTGGACAGCGCTGACCGTAGGGGTGGGCTGTGATGCGGTAGGTACGTGGCACGGTGTACCGAATACCCGTTAGGTATCTCGGGAACCCTGTTCACATCGTTCGGGGCCGTATGGGAAACCTCGGCCGGACTCCCTGCGGATGGAACCTGAATAGGCGATAAACCTGGACTAGAGGCTTAAGTGTTTAGGTAGGTCGTGGTCTACACCCACGTCGGCTTTCGCTTGAAGTCTGCCGAGCACATGTCGTGTGCAGACGCTAAGTGGTGGAAACATGTATGAAGAAGTACACCCCTGCAGGGTTATCATAATCTATTCGAATAGCCGCGTCCGCGGTAAAGGACTACTTGGTTGCCTATACAGTTCATAGACAAGTAAATGGAAACTACTAAAAGCCTCAAGATAAGTGTGAGTGCCGAGGATGGCTCTTCCGTAGGAAGACGGAGGTGGATCCTCGGTAGTGTATTGAAGTGGTGAGTAGTGGACTCGTGTGCGCAAAACTATTTCAAGTTGGAGTATCGTAGGATAGCCTAGCCAAGAGTCAAAGCTGGCTTGCTGCAATAACTCCACCAACCCTTCTTGATACTATGCATGTATGTAGGATCTGATGTAAGTCTTGCTGAGTACCTTTGTACTCATGTTGCTATAATCTACATTTTTTACAGAAGACGCTGCAACCCCTTCTGATGGGTTCTATGTAGACGTTGACATCAACGAGTAGGCTAAAGACCCAGGTGGTGACCCTGAGCTTGTGATGGACCACGTAGTATAGCTAGGCTTTCCAAGCCTCTTTTATTTTACTAGTTGTCTGTACCCAGACAAAGTACTTCCGCTGTTGGCTTGTATGACTGTATGATTTGTATGTTGGGTCGTGAGACCCGTACCTGTGTGTATGATATGTATGGCTCCCTGAGCCTTAAATAAAGTACTTGTGTCATAGAGTCATGTTGTGATGCTTCGTTGTATTTGCACATATCGAGCATATTGTGTGTATGATTGAAATGCTTGGTATGTGTGGGATCTGACTATCTAGTTGTTTATCTTTAGTAGCCTCTCTTACCGGGAAATGTCTCCTAGTGTTACCGCTGAGCCATGGTAGCTTGCTACTGCTCTGGAACACTTAGGCTGGCCGGCATGTGTCCTTCTTCGTTCCTGTGTCTGTCCCTTCGGGGAAATGTCACGCTTTGAGTACCGGAGTCTGTTAGCCCGCTACAGCCCGGTTTACCGGAGTCCTGCTAGCCCAGTGCTACAGCCCGGACCCACTTGCTGATGACCGACACGTTCGAAGCTGGGTCATGGATGCCTGTCCCTGTAAGTCTGTGCCACTTTGGGTTTACGACTAGTCATGTCAGCCCGGGCTCTTTATCATATGGATGCTAGCGACACTATCATATACGTGAGCCAAAAGGCGCAAACGGTCCCGGGAAAAGGTAAGACGACACCCGTGGGGATACCGTGCGTGAGGCCGCAAAGTGATATGAGGTGTTACCAGCTAGATCGATGTGACATCGAGTCGGGGTCCTGACAGCGTTGGCATCAGAGCCGGACTGCCTGTAGGTTCTCCAAGCCAAACTGGTCGATGTTGAGTCTAGAAATTCTTTAGTTATATGTAGGGGAATTGTTTGTGGGATGGAACGTAAGGCTCTTTTTACTCCTTATATCTTATGACATTCTGATCTGAGTCAGTCCATTCTTCCACCGGGGGTTAAGGAATTAGGATCTATTCTCTCTATCAGGATCACGTGTTTCTAATCAGTAGTACCTTATAAGTTTGATGGATACAAGCCTAGTTCAGTTCTACTACCACATTATGTTGCTAGCATGGTTTCAGAACTTTGATATGATGATGCTGAGTGTGTACGAAATCCTTTGTCAAATGTCTCAAAATCCTTTTTGAGCATTTACAGCTGTTATGCTGCCGAAATTTTGCTAGAAATTCTAATGCCTTTGCATTATGATTGTGCTTTCAGATGGCCACTCGCGACCTTAATCAAGTGGTTCGCCTGACTCGATGCCTAGATGTACCCGGCCATACTGCTAAGTTGGTCAGGGTAATGACTGAGGCTGGATACCGCTGGTATCCTGAGTACACGGTCGAAGAGCAATTCCGAGACTTCAATCAAAGCCAGTATCTCTGCACTGTCAGGATATTTCCATCTTATCCTGGATCCACCGAGCCTCTTCACTGTTCCTATGGACTCGGGGTTACTATTGAGATGGTTGTGCAGGACGCCGCCTACTCCATGATGACCATTATGCGAGTCAGATCTGGGTTATTTCGGGACTCTGATTTCCGGTATATGCCAGGATCACTTCCGGGAGCACAAGGATATCTCCAGGCTATCTATGCTGACTCCACTCAGGAGGATTCACGGACTCGCACCACTACTGAGATGCTCGAGGATAAGGACCGTGAAAATCGGGCCTTAAGGTTAGAGCTCTTCAATACCCGTGCTGACCACTGGGCCACTTTGACTCGGTTCGCACCGGCGGTGCAAGCTGGATTCTCAGATATGCGCGATCTCTATCCTGTGAGATCTGCTCTGCCAGACGTGATGGTTTGGCGTGATGTAGGAGGCATCACCCCACCTCGCGGTCCCCGCAGGCCACCGTTTGTTGGTCCAAGACCTCATCCTAGCCCCTATGGTCCACAAGCTCCGCGAGATCGTCTGTTTCCGGATGAACATGTTGAGCTTCCAGGCTATGGAGGTGACTTCTATGAGGACTACTACGGATCGGTCTGAGTAGTAGGTAGTATCACTAGTTCGCACTAGCTGTGTCGTCTATCGTCCCGCGTAACTCGTGGGATATGACCTAGTTTGTACTCTTTCCGGAGATGTAGAAAAATAATGTATAGGAGCTTGGAATGCCTCCGATGAGATGTAATCCTCTTTTCACCGTAATAGTACTTGTTTGGTCTTGTACTAAACCCTGTATGGTGTGTATGACGATGGAATAAAGAAGCAGTTTCTGTATCTACCATGTCATACGGATGATCATCTTGCATTCCGAGTTATTTCTTACATTATGTATCCCATGTCGGAATTTCATCATTCTGACTAAATCATTGTCTTGTCTACCTAGGATGGTCAACACGCGCGCTAACCCTGCTTCTCAAGAGCAGGCCGAAGGCAGTGAAGCCAGGAATGAAAATCTGCCTCATCCTCCTTCACTAGCCGAAGTTATGATGGAAGCTGAGAGAAACAAGCGGGAGACAAACCGTTTGTTGGAGCGTATTGAACAGAATACAGCACACCATCAGAGGGCTAACGTGGTGTCACTCAGTGATTTTATCAAATTGCATCCACCCACGTTCCACCACTCCGTCGAGCCTCTCGACGCTGATGACTGGCTTCGCAGTATCTCTCACAAGCTGCGTTCCGCGCTGGTAGCGGAGGCTGACAAGGTCACCTTTGCTGCATATCATCTTGAAGGCCCCGCCAGTCTATGGTGGGAAAATTATGGAGCTATGCGCCCAGCGGGCCATGTCACTACTTGGGCTGAGTTCAGCGAGGCTTTCCGTGAACATCACATTCCGGAGGGTCTCATGGACCGTAAGCGTGAAGAATTTTGCAGTTTCACCCAAGGCCGACTTTCTGTGGATGTCTATAGCAGGGAGTTTGGTAATCTCGCCCGATATGCAACCGAGGAAGTGTCTACTGACGCCAAGAAGCAAGCAAGGTTCCGTAAGGGCCTTAGTCCTGAGCTTCGCCGCGACCTCCGTCTGCATGAGTGCACATCCTTTTCGAAACTTGTCAACAAAGCCATCAGTGCTGAAACTGGTCAGACTGACTATGACGCAACACGCAAGCATGGTCGTGACATGGGTTCCTCATCCGGTGCTGGTCCTCAGAAGCGCCGCGTGTGGGTACCCAACACCGCCCTGCCACCCAGGTTCACACCGAGGCCATCTTTCCAGGCGCCTCGCCCCGTTCAACAGTCTGCCCCAGCCAAGCCTTATGGGGGTCCAACCAATAATGTTCCTCCACGTACCAGTTCCGTGACTTGTTTCAAGTGTGGGGAATCTGGTCATTATATGCGTGAGTGTCCCCAGACCAACCCCAATCAATCTGCTAAAGCTGTTGGCCGTGGCAAGCCGACAGGGAAGGTGTTTCATGCTAAACCGGTCACCGCTTCACGTGGCCATGTCAACTGTATCTCTGCCGAAGAAGCTCAAGAGGACCCCAACGTCGTTCTCGGTACGCTTCTTGTTAATTGCCACCCGGCATCTGTTCTTTTCGATACAGGAGCCTCTCATTCTTTTATATCTGAAAATTATGCTCGTTTGCATAACGTTGCATTCTGTGACTTGCCATCCTCTATGGTAATTCAAACTCCGGGATCCAAATGGCAAACTTCTAGAGTAAGCCATGGAAATGAAATCCAAGTCGACAGACTTGTTTTTCTCGCATCTTTGATAGCCCTTAAATCTTCAGATATTAATATCATTTTGGGTATGGACTGGATGTCAGCTCATCAAGCCAAAATTGATTGCTTCTCTAGGACTGTTCAACTCACCCATCCTTCGGGGAAGATAGTCAATGTCTTGACCCGAATAGCCAAGCGACAATTATATTCTCTTAACGCCAGCCCCTTGCCAGACCTTGAGGACGTTCCGGTAGTCCGTGACTTCCCGGATGTCTTTCCAGAGGAATTGCCAGGTGTTCCACCTGACAGGGATGTTGAGTTCGTAATCGACCTCATCCCCGGAACCGTTCCGATTGCTAGAAGACCTTATAAGATGGCACCCCTAGAACTAGCCGAGCTTAAGAAACAACTCGATGAATCCTTGAAAAAGGGTTTCATCCGCCCTAGTTCATCTCCGTGGGCTTGCCCCGTCCTATTCGTCAAGAAGAAGGATGGTACGGACCGAATGGTTGTAGATTACCGACCTGTCAACTTGGTCACAATCAAGAACAAATACCCGCTTCCCAGGATCAACGATCTGTATGATCAGCTCGCTGGATCCTCAGTCTTCTCCAAGATGGATTTGAGGTTGGGATACCATCAAATCAAAATCAGAAACGGGGACATTCCTAAAACGGCCTTTGTTACTCGTTATGGCCAATACGAGTACACCGTCATGTCCTTCGGTTTAACCAACGCTCCAGCCACCTTTTCTCGGTTAATGAACTCAATCTTCATGGAGTATTTGGACAAATTCGTCGTAGTTTATCTCGATGATATACTCATCTACTCCAAGAACGAGGAAGAACATGCCGAACATTTAAGGCTAGTGTTGAAGAAACTTCGAGAGCATCGCCTTTATGCCAAATTTTCTAAATGTGAATTCTGGTTATCAGAAGTGACCTATCTGGGTCATGTAATATCTGGTAAAGGTATTGCTGTTAACCCTGAGCGAGTTCAAGCCGTCCTTGATTGGACTCCACCCGAATCGGTCAAGCAAGTTCGGAGTTTTCTAGGCTTAGCGAGCTATTGCCGTCGCTTTGTCGAGAACTTCTCCAAAGTTGCTAAACCTCTAACCGAACTCCTCAAGAAAGATAAGAAGTTCGAATGGACTCCACAATGTGAGCACAGCTTTCAGGAACTGAAAAGACGCCTGACTTCTGCTCCCGTACTGGTACCGCCAGACTTCTCCAAGGACTTCGTTATCTACTGCGACGCCTCGCGACAAGGACTAGGTTGCATTCTCATGCAAGATCGACACGTAATTGCTTACGCTTCACGGCAATTGCACCCACATGAGGAAAATTATCCTACTCATGATCTAGAGCTTGCAGCCGTAGTCTATGCACTTAAGACCTGGCGACATTACCTCCTCGGTAATCGTTGCGAAATATTCACTGATCACCAAAGCCTGAAGTACATCTTCACCCAACCGGATCTGAATCTCAGGCAAAGACGTTGGGTTGAATTGATCACAGACTTCGACTTAGGAATAACCTATACCCCAGGGAAAGCCAACGTCATGGCTGATGCGTTAAGTCGTAAATCTTATTGTAACAACCTGATGTTACAACAAAGTCAACCGCTTCTCCATGAGGAATTTCGGAAGCTTAACCTTCACATTGTACCCCAAGGTTTTCTCTCCACCTTGGTAGCAAAACCTACTCTTACGGATCAAATTATCGCTGCCCAAAAGCGAGATAAGGGAATATCTGAAATCAAAGAGAACATTGCTAGCGGAGGTGCTAGTTGTTTCTCCACAAATGATCATGGTGTTGTGTACTTTGAGAACCGTCTAGTGGTTCCCAAGAACCAGCATCTACGGCAGTTGATCCTTAAGGAGGCTCATGAATCTCCTCTCACCATTCATCCCGGTAGTACTAAGATGTATCAGGACCTACGCCAGAGGTTCTGGTGGACTAGGATGAAGAGAGAAATTGCTCAGTTTATTGCAAATTGCGACGTCTGTCGTCGTGTAAAAGCAGAGCATCAACGGCCTGCTGGCACCCTTCAACCCTTAGCTATCCCTGAATGGAAATGGGATAAAATTAGTATGGATTTCATTACCGGTTTTCCCAGGACCAAGAGAGGGAATAATGCTATCTTCGTCGTGGTCGATCGTCTTTCCAAAGTAGCTCATTTCTTACCTGTTCGTGAGAGTATAACCGCTAGTCAGCTGGCAGACTTATACATCTCCCGAATAGTGTCTCTCCATGGTGTTCCTTTGGAAATTAACTCGGATCGAGGAAGTCTTTTCACCTCTCGATTTTGGGAAAGTTTCCAAAATGCTATGGGAACCCGTCTCTCCTTTAGCACCGCTTTCCACCCTCAGTCGAGTGGTCAAGTGGAACGCGTCAATCAGATTCTAGAAGACATGCTTCGAGCCTCCGTTATCTCTTTCGGAATGGACTGGGAGAAGTGCCTTCCATTTGCCGAATTCGCTTACAACAACAGCTATCAATCTAGCTTGGGTAAAGCCCCTTTTGAAGTTCTCTATGGACGACGATGTCGAACACCCCTTAACTGGTCAGAGACCGGGGAAAGACAATTCTTTGGCCCGGATATGATTCAGGAAGCAGAAGAACAAGTTCGTATCGTTCGTGAAAAGTTGAAAACAGCCCAATCTCGTCAAAAGAGTCAATATGACCGAAAACATAAGGCTATGACTTTCGAGGTTGACGAGAAGGCTTATCTTCGGGTCACCCCTCTGAAGGGAACCCATCGTTTCGGTATCAAAGGCAAATTGGCTCCTCGTTACATTGGACCTTTTCGCATTCTTGCCAAACGAGGAGAAGTTGCCTACCAGTTGGAACTACCTCCGCATCTCTCCAGAGTTCACGATGTCTTCCACGTTTCTCAACTCAGGCGTTGCTTCTCGGATCCTATCCGTGAAGTGGACCACGAAACGCTTGATCTCCAAGATAATCTTACATATCGAGAGTACCCCATTCGTATCCTCGATCAAGCCGAACGTACCACGCGACGTCATAATATCAAGTTTCTCAAGGTTCAATGGTCGCACCATTCTGAGGATGAAGCAACTTGGGAAAGGGAGGATCGTCTTCGACTCGAGTATCCCGCCTTCTTCTCGGAGGAACCCAAATCTCGGGACGAGATTCTTTTGAGTGGGGGTGAGTTGTCACACCCTAGCTAGTCATGCATTAGAGTGTTGCATCATGTTTACTCTTTCATCAGAAACTTGAAATGGGGATGACAGAACCCCCAGTCCCCTCTGAAACCAACTAGGGTTACTAAAATAATTTTTCAATGAACCTGAAATGCCCTTCTAAAATGCCCATCATTTTTGCCTTGGTTCAGAACCTCTGCCAAAAGTGGTGCACATTTTCCTAGGCCATCCTAGGGTTTTTGAATTAAGTCATAAGTATTTGAATTTGGGCATTTAAAATTATATAAAATATTTAAATGCTCAAATATCTCCAAACTAAAATGTTTCATGTTGGAAATAATCCAACTATGGACCAGGAGTAGTTTGGTGATTTTTGGAGTTGCCTAGGTATTTTATTTAATTCAACAAAGTTGCAGATATATTAAATAAAAACAGAAAACAGAAAAATAAATAAAAGGAGTAGACTTACCTGGACCTACCTGCCCAGCCCAGCCGGCCCAGCACTGTGCTGGCCCGTGCCAGCCAGCTGCTTCCCCTTGCCAGAGCAGGCAGGGAGGTGAGCATGGCGCGCCCGAGCTCGCCACGCACCACCCAGCCTCTCTGCATCGCCCTGGTCGCCGTTGCGCCGCGTGGATCGTCTTCTGGTCGTCGCCCCGACCTCGCCGACACCCCATTCACTCTCCCCCGGCTCTCCCTCGCTCTCTCCCCCGCCCGACCGAACACCACCGTCGCCGCCGTTCGCCATAGCCACCGTCTCCGACCACCCCTCGCTCCCCCGACCAGCTCAGAAGCTCCGCCACAACTCCCTCTTCCTCCCCACCGCTCCACAGCTCCCCGGAAGCCCTGCATCGCCGCCACGTCGCCGTTCCCCTCTTCGGGCTCCGACCACCGCCGCCGTCGAATTCGCCGTCTCCAGCGCGTCCCCGAGCCCGCTTCGACGCCCACTGCAACCGCGGTGAGCTACGCCACCGTTTCCCCCTCTCCTTCCCCTCGTTCCCTCACCGTAGCTTCCTCCCCACCACGGCCGAACCTCCGCCGTCGCCGAGCTCGCCGTCGACGCAGCTCCGGTGACCATTTGGTCACCCCGGCGAGTCCAACGGGTTCACAGAACCCCGTAGAGCATCCCTAGCGCCTCGCCTTGCTCGACTTCGAGCTCCAGCACCGTTCCCGTGCACGACCGAACCCCGGCGGCCGCAGCCGAGCTCGCCGCCGTCGACTCCGGCCACCCCGACCCCAACGGGCTCCGCCAAGAGCTGCGGGTTGTCCTCAGCTCCACTCCGGTGGCCTCCGCGATCCATTTGGTGGCCGAAACGACCAAAATCACTTCCGCCGCCGCGTCGGGCTCGCCGGCGACTAAACGCCGGCAGCCGACACTGACTTTGACCACGGGTGGGCCCTGGTTGACTCCCCTGAGTCAATGACAGGTGGGGCCCAGCCCTGTTAATTAAACAGGATTAGTTTTAATTAAGTTTTAATTAAAATAATCACCCTGACATGCGGGACCCACTGTCAGGTTTGACCTGGACCAGTTCCGTTGACCTGCTGACGTCACACTGACGTCAGGCTGACGCAGTAATTGAATTTCTGGATTTAAATTAAATCAGGAAATTCCAGAATATTATTTAAACTTCAAAAATTCATAACTTTTATTCTGTAACTCCAAATTGGACAAATTATATATGAAAAATGATCAGAAAAATCCAATCTATCCATCTGTACCATTTTCATGCATGATCAAACAAGTTAAGTTGATGTTTTAATCAGAACAAGAAAAGGCACTTTAAAAGGCCATATTTGAATTTGAAATCTGAATCTTTGATTCAAATTTGTTCAAACCCTTCTGGTTTTAGTTGCATTAGCCCAACACACTCATATTGCCATGTTTCATGCATGCATCATATTGTTGCATATTGTTTGGTGATGTTTGTGTATCGATGTCCTTTGCGACAGGATCTGTCCCCGAGGAGTACCGTGATTACCCTAACGAAGAACCGTATCCGTGCAACGAACCATCAGGCAAGCAACCAACCATTTGATCATATCAATACAATCCCATGTTCTCGCTCCTGCTCTCTTTTACTGCATTAAGACAACGCGATTCAAACTGCTGTGTGCTACGGTAGTTGAACCCATTTCCTCTGCATGACCTGTCATTGCCACAGTAACTAGATGAAACCCACTAGCATGTGTAGGAGTTGATTGAGCCATATGTATGTGTTGTTCCTACCTTGCTATGCCTGCTATGCTTAGAGTCGTGTCAGGTCTGGTTCATCTGGGTGATGGGCTAGAGTGAAATGATTATGTCGGTAATGAGAGTGGTGTGGTGAACACGATTTGGTAAAGGTATCGATGAGAGGCCATGTAGGAGTACATGGTGGGTTGTTTCATTGAAGCCGACCTTAAGCACTGAGATCTGTATGTGTGATTTAAGATACAGCTACTACCATGCATTGGGCCCTGAAATATGACCCCGCTCGACTTCTTATTCACCCTAGCTCTCTGTCCAGGAGTTGCAAGTAGTTTCTGGTGTTTGTAGCCTACTGGAGGCCGTGGACAGCGCTGACCGTAGGGGTGGGCTGTGATGCGGTAGGTACGTGGCACGGTGTACCGAATACCCGTTAGGTATCTCGGGAACCCTATTCACATCGTTCGGGGCCGTATGGGAAACCTCGGCCGGACTCCCTGCGGATGGAACCTGAATAGGCGATAAACCTGGACTAGAGGCTTCAGTGTTTAGGTAGGTCGTGGTCTACACCCACGTCGGCTTTCGCTTGAAGTCTACCGAGCACATGTCGTGTGCAGACGCTAAGTGGTGGAAACATGTATGAAGAAGTACACCCCTGCAGGGTTATCATAATCTATTCGAATAGCCGCGTCCGCGGTAAAGGACTACTTGGTTGCCTATACAGTTCATAGACAAGTAAATGGAAACTACTAAAAGCCTCAAGATAAGTGTGAGTGCCGAGGATGGCTCTTCCGTAGGAAGACGGAGGTGAATCCTCGGTAGTGTATTGAAGTGGTGAGTAGTGGACTCGTGTGCGCAAAACTATTTCAAGTTGGAGTATCGTAGGATAGCCTAGCCAAGAGTCAAAGCTGGCTTGCTGCAATAACTCCACCAACCCTTCTTGATACTATGCATGTATGTAGGATCTGATGTAAGTCTTGCTGAGTACCTTTGTACTCATGTTGCTATAATCTACATTTTTTACAGAAGACGCTGCAACCCCTTCTGATGGGTTCTATGTAGACGTTGACATCAACGAGTAGGCTAAAGACCCAGGTGGTGACCCTGAGCTTGTGATGGACCACGTAGTATAGCTAGGCTTTCCAAGCCTCTTTTATTTTACTAGTTGTCTGTACCCAGACAAAGTACTTCCGCTGTTGGCTTGTATGACTGTATGATTTGATTGTTGGGTCGTGAGACCCGTACCTGTGTGTATGATATGTATGGCTCCCTAAGCCTTAAATAAAGTACTTGTGTCATAGAGTCATGTTGTGATGCTTCGTTGTATTTGCACATATCGAGCATATTGTGTGTATGATTGAAATGCTTGGTATGTGTGGGATCTGACTATCTAGTTGTTTATCTTTAGTAGCCTCTCTTACCGGAAATGTCTCCTAGTGTTACCGCTGAGCCATGGTAGCTTGCTACTGCTCTGGAACACTTAGGCTGGCCGGCATGTGTCCTTCTTCGTTCCTGTGTCTGTCCCTTCGGGGAAATGTCACGCTTTGAGTACCGGAGTCCTGTTAGCCCGCTACAGCCCGGTTTACCGGAGTCCTGCTAGCCCAGTGCTACAGCCCGGACCCACTTGCTGATGACCGACACGTTCGAAGCTGGGTCATGGATGCCTGTCCCTGTAAGTCTGTGCCACTTTGGGTTTACGACTAGTCATGTCAGCCCGGGCTCTTTATCATATGGATACTAGCGACACTATCATATACGTGAGCCAAAAGGCGCAAACGGTCCCGGGAAAAGGTAAGACGACACCCGTGGGGATACCGTGCGTGAGGCCGCAAAGTGATATGAGGTGTTACCAGCTAGATCGATGTGACATCGAGTCGGGGTCCTGACACCGGCGCACAAATTTTCTTCGGCATTGCAAGACGGGTTCCTTCTCCGAATACATCATAGATGATATTGAACACAAGGATAGTGTCCAGCTCTGAAAGATAAGTTCCACATGCCACTGTAGAGAGAATAATATCTGTACAAATCTAATCTGCTGACGTATTCCGTAGCGTGACGTGACGGCCAGGCCTTTATTCGAATCATTTTACTGTTCTACCTCATCGCGTTTAGCGAGGCAGTTTCCTTGGCTCGTCTTGTCAAAGCAGAGATCGTGTCCCCTTATTCCAGGATTCTCATCAATACGGGCGTGGGTAACCCAACAGTGCCTTTGGTATGACTCCCTAATTGAAAGCGAGTCTCAAACGGTTACGGGGAGGGCTCTTGGTTTTCAACTCCTTTATAAAGGGACCAAGGCTCGGCTCCCTTCTTTTCAATCCAATCGAATCCGCCCCTTGCTTTGAGTTTGAACACCCAAAGCTCTAGTTTTAGGCGCTTCGAACCTTCGACGATGTCCGGCTCCGACCTTGAAGGCCGGTGGATGCCTTCCTCCATTACGGAAGAAGATGTGCGAAAGCTGAGAGATGCCAGGTATCTAACCGGCGAAATCTCACATAGGCTGCCTGCTCAAGGGCAGGTCATTCCCACTCCCCAGCCCGGTGAGAGCGTGGTGTTTGCATCTCACTTCCTTCGGGGGCTAGGCATCCCGATTGATCCCTTCATGAGGGGGCTTATGTTTTATTACGGGCTGGAGTTCCACGACTTAGCTCCGGAGTCCATCCTCCAAATCTCATCATTCATTGTCGTGTGTGAGGCCTTCCTCCATATCACTCCTCACTTCGGATTGTGGCTAAAAACCTTCAAGGTGGAACCGAAGATGATCGAGGGGCAGCACGCTAAGTGCGGAGGAGCTATAATAAACAAGATGGCTGACGCTCCATGGCCCGAAGGCTCTTTTCAAGAGGAGTTCGGCTTATGGCAACGGGACTGGTTTTACATCACAGCCCCCAGGGGCACCACATGGGTGGCGCCACCTACTTTTCCCTCGGGTCCCCCACCACGGCTAGCGTCATGGGTTAATGAAGGACTTATCTGGGGGCCGCCCAAAGACGTGCCCTTGCTGCAGGACCGCATTCGAGATCTTCTAGAAAGAGATATCAATTTGACCGTAGTGGCGCAAGTCATGCTGATTCGCCGCACACTGCCCTGAAAACGTCGACCTCTCCGCCTGTGGGAATTTAATCTGATGGGACCGCGAGTCCTCCAACATTTCATGGGTGCGACACCCGTGGAGATGTACAAATTGTTCTTCGGATCACAAGCAAGGTGTCCGGATTTGTCCGAGGACGCAGGTCTGAGCTGCAATCGCCCGGATGCTAAGGTAAGTAGCCCCGTATTTGGACACACCATCCGTATTTTCATCACAAAATTACCCTTAACAGAGTTGTCCCTTGAACAGGAGTGGATAGTGAAGGCAAAGCTTATCAGGTGTCCAGCCCCCCTGCCCGAGACCGCGCCGAATCCCATGCTAACCAGGATGCTGGAGGTCACGCTTCTGGCGGAAGGCGAAGGGGGGAACCAAGGAGCTACTGCCTCCGTGAAGGAGGCTGTTAGGAAGGGAAGAATCGAAAATTCCCCCAACCAGGGAAAGAAAAGGACTGCCTCTGAAGACCCGGAGGTGATGGCCTCAAAACGGGGGAAGAAATCTTCGCCAGAGGGTTCAGCACCGGAGAACGCCCCGGCCGAATCGCCCCCTAAGGGGGACCCGCTCTCCCTCGAGACGTAAGTGAAGGGAGGGGTTCCATAATGAATGACACTCCTATTTTATTTCTGAGGAAGATAACCGAAACATTACGTTGCAGTTCGGATCTCAACCCTTCTCAGCAGAGCTCATCTTCAGGGGATCTTCGTCCGGAGATGATAGAGAGCGAAACGCCTCCTCTTTTTGCGCCGTCTCACGAGGCAGGCGACCCTAAGGTGTCGTCTTGGAGGGTCTTCGCAAGTCCGGATCCTGGAGAAGGTTGTCAGGCTAGTCCGGCACCCTCTGGTGCATAGTCGGAGGGGCTGGAGGATCTGCTTGAGAGGGCGTCCATCTCAGAAGAACACCGTATGTTGATGAATACGGTGATTGGAAGGATTTCATCCGCGGAAAGCGGATTGTACGAGGCTGCTAGGAGTTTACAAACAGGCTTTTGGTAGAGCCGCATATTAAATGCGCCCTGTATAAATAGTAGCCCCTGAGACTCTGTGTGTCGTCAAGAGTGACGGCGCGCAGAGGATCATAACCCCAGGTATAATATGTTGTGTTTTCCATGAAGGTGGCGAGGCGTTCGGTGGCTAGCCGGACTGATGAATCTGCCGAGCTAAAGCGGCAACTTGACGTGGCAGATGCCAACATCGCGCTTGTAAATAAGCGGCTAGACGAGGCACAAGGTATGTTCCAAAGACACCTGGTAATAGGAGCTCGATGCTCGGGTCTTATATATATGTGCTTAATGTAGATGGTGCTGCTGCCGTGGAGAACCTTCAGGTGGAACTTGCCCGAGCCAAGGAGCAAGCAAGGAGAAGTGATGCGGCTGCCGTTAAAGTGGCTGAAGAGCTAAAAGCCGAACAGGCTGCTCACTGCCAGAGCAAAAAGGTGATAGCCGAAATGACTATAAAGTTGAAGGATGCTACCGACCGCTGTAAATTTCTTGAACAAGAAGATAGGGCGGCTCAAAAGGATCTTGAAAAGATCGCTGCCGAAGCCAAGGATACTCGCTCTGCAATGAGAGCTATGAAGGAGGAGCTGTGTCAGGCCGGAGATATCACGTCTTGAAAGCCCTATATGCTGTGGATGAAGTTGGGAGACCCCAAGTATGCTCCGTTAGACCGGCAGTGGAGTGCGGAAAACACTTATCTGGATTTGGCAGCTAGTGCGGCGGACGCGACCGAACACTTCCGCGGCCGAGGTGACCATGGATTGGAAGAGCTTTTTTGGTCGCAGTTCCACAATCCAGAACGCCCACTTTCGGTATCCGACCGTTTGGCCGCCTGGGCGGAGCTGAACAGGTTATCCGGACTCGCCATGAGGTATGTTGCGAGTCGTCTGTGGCCGGAGAAGCCAGAGCCGAAGAGTTATTTTGGCTTGGTGCAGCAGTTCCTTGGTTCGGTGCCGCATGCTGATGCAATGAAGAGGTCGGCGTGCATAGAGGGCGCACAAATGGCTCTTGCCCATGTCAAAACATATTGGGCGGATATGAAGGCCAGTGTTGTTGCATCCCGGGATTCGGACGAAAGCCGAGTACCTGCCAAGCACTATTTTGAGGAAGTTCTTCATGGCGCTTGTTTAATAGAGTTGCAGTGCTCGAAGGATGTTGTGTTCGAATAGCGTGTGCTATTTGTAAAACAAATATTTTGATGGAATATAAAAGATTTTTATACTTGTGCTTGCAAGAATTATGATGCCTCCTGTGCGGACGTTTAATGTATATATTTGTATATAACCTGAAGGATGGCAGTCGTTGGCTTCAGCCCCCACGCATAGAATGCGGGGGTGTTCGCAAAAAGGTGTCTTTTCACACTTAATCCAACGTCTTGGTCCTATAAAGGAGGTGGTGTCGCGGCGAACTAGGCAACCGGACTATAATGCTTTATCACTTTCACTTAGCCATAGGAGTTTGACAGTGGGGCTACTGAATAGCCCCTAGGGGCACCGCGCTCACCCGAATTCGGGGCGCGAGTGTGCCTGACCGGGAAGCGGCCCTTCGTTACTGCGGAGGAATCCTAAAGATTCCGAAAGTCGTCTAGTGGTTGACCAGTCTCTCGCTATATCATGACAGTCAGTTTTCGGCTTTCTCTACTGAGGTGCTCGCCTGGCCGAACTGGGGCACAATCGCAGTAGTTCTCCTGGTGCCGCGTTAGCCGATATAACGAAATGTAAGGCAGCAAAACAAAGGAGCCGGGCAAACCCAACATTTGACCAAAGACATGATTCGGAGCTGATGCATATAGGGCCAAACTCGCGACGTCGAACACTCCCTAAGGTATTCGGTCTTTATGAAGACGGGCCGTAATAGAGCCCTTGGTAAAAAAGCCCATGGTGTCCAGATACGCACAAAAATTCTGGCGTGGCCACATGCCAAGACGCCAGCCTCCTCCTTGGTTATAGCGAAAACCGGGGGATGTTGTCAACAAGAGACAGTAAAAAAGGTTTACGTAGGGTCTTAATCTGAAAAGAATCCTTGAAATGGGTCCCTGCTGCATGTCTGTGCCTGTGTCTCCGTTGTGCCATATCCTAGATGGGCGTAGCACGATGTTCGTCTATGAAAGAGAGGAACTTAGTAAAAAAATAAGCGTGTGGGAAATTTATATTAAAATAAACAAAATATAGTTGGAGCAAGAATTTAGCCGTATTGTCTCCGGGCGTGAACATGTGGAGCCCCTTGTACGGGGTTATGCGGCTATTAAGCATATGTACATTTACGCCGGACTCGTCGAGCCGTGTCCGGGATAGTAGGGCTGGATTAGTGGGCGGCTGTCTAGGCGGCCGCACCTTTGCCCGTACTTTGGGGGTCAATCTATATTCCCCTGTAATGAAATGATGCCTCGTGGACCGGAAATTTTAAGTGTAAGGGATGCATAATGCGGTATTGCATTAAAGCGGGTGAAGGCTTCACGTCCCAGTAGCGCTTGATAGCGACTTACGAATGGGGCGATGTGGAATGTTAGCTTTTCGCCTCGGAAGTTGTCGGGTGAAGCGAACGTGACTTCTAACGAAAGGGAACCCGTACTTTGGGTATCTGGACCCGGCATGACTCCTTGGAAGGAAGTGTTGCTATGGCGGATTGTAGATGGGTTTACCCCTAGTTTGTGGATTGTGTCCTGATATAGCAGGTTCAAGTCACTACCGCCGTCCATAAGGACTTTTGTAAATTGGAGTCCGTTAATGATCGGATTCACGACCAAGGCAGTCCAGCCTGCGTTCCGGGCTCCTTTGGAGTAATCCTGATGATCGAAGGTGATTGGTTGTAACAACCAGTGGCGATGCTCCTCTGGGGCTGGCCGTACGGCGCGTGTCTTTGTAAGCGCCGTTCTGTTTTTTCCTTTTGTCATCTGAAGTGAATTTACTGTCTTGACTTCTTGTGGGAACTTCTTTTGCTCTCCGGTGTTCTGCTTGTGGGGTGCGTCGTCATCCTCGCTTGGTGTGTCGAGCCCCTTGTGTTCGGCGTTGAGTTTGCCAGACTGTTTGAAGACCCAAAAATCTCTGTGGGTATGGTTGGCAGGTCTCGCCGGAGTACTGTCGATTTGACATATTTTGTCCAAGATTTTGTTGAGGTTGGATAGCTCGTCCCTGTCATCTTTGGGGGGCGGCTTTTTCTGATTTTGCCGAGAGCTTTTGAATCCGGCGTTTACTGCCGTGCTCGTCGGGCTATTGTCCTTGATCCGGCGCGGTTCTTTGTTACGGCGCGGTTTCCCGTTTCCATCTCTGGGTTCGGATGTATTTAGGTCGCTGGTGCTGCTTCTTGCCAACCAACTATCCTCTCCTGCACAGAAGCGGGTCATGAGGCTTGTTAGTGCGGCCATTGTTCTTGGCTTTTCTTGGGTGAGGTGTCTGGCGAGCCATTCGTCTCGGACGCTATGTTTGAAAGCTGCTAGGGCCTCGGCGTCCGGACAGTCGACTATCTAATTCTTTTTAGTAAGGAATCTGTTCTAGAGTTTCCGGGCGGACTCTCTAGGCTGCTGAGTTATATGACTCAGATCATCTGCATCCGGAGGTCGGACATAGGTCCCTTGAAAATTTGCCCGGAAAGCGTCATCGAGCGCTTCCCAACTTCCCATGGTGTTTTCGGGAAGGCTTTTAAGCCAATGCCGGGCTGGCCCTTTGAGCTTAAGGGGTAAGTATTTTATGGCGTGGAGGTCATCTCCTCTGGCCATGTGTATGTGGAGGATGTAATCCTCGATCCAGACTCCAGGGTCTATTGTTCTGTCATATGCTTCTATGTTTACGGGCTTGAATCCCGCTGGAAATTCATGATCCAGCACCTCATCGGTAAAACATAGGGGATGTGCGGCGCCCCTGTAATTAGGTGTGCCGCGATGTTCGGATATTTTTTGCATTGCATTGCTCACTGGAGCTTGCTTTCTTGGCCCATAGATGGATCTGGTTGGGCCAGTTTTTTGATGCGAATTCTTGGATAGATCGCGCGCCGTATGGAGTGCGGCGCCCCCTGTTGCTTGATATCGATCGTGGGGTCGTCTATCCGACCTTGTGGCTTCCTTATTTTTTGACCGCCGGGGCTTTATGGCCTCTTCCTCAAATTCCGTAAGTAGTTTCCGCTTCGGATAGCTCTTTGTATGACGACTGTCGCCGTATTTGTGTGCGGTATTGAGTACTTTGCCCCATCTGATCCTGAGTGCATCTTCCGCTGTTTTGAGCCTCCGCTTCTGCTTTTTCAGGCTATGTGCAGTGGCAATGAGCCTTTGGTGGAGGTTTTGATGTTCCAGCAATTTGTCCGGCGTGAGGTCGTACGGACTATTATCTTTCCCAGGGATGGGTTGTTCGGATTGTCCGCCCTGTTTGGATGGTTGCTCGATGGCATGTTCGTCTTCCGTTGATTCACCTTGCTCTATAGCTGGGTCTTTGTCGAGGTGGGGCTTGGCCTTGCGCTTACGCCGCTGCTTTGATTGTTTTTCTAGGGAGCGATCCCTGGTTGCGCCCTTTTGATCCTCGTTGTCATTTCTGTTAGGTGTGTTCACCATGTATACATCGTATGATGAGGTGGCTTTACAATGCCCTATAGGTCCTGGTTCTTGTTCGTCTCCTCTGTCGGCGTCCATACAGTCGATGTCTTCGGAGTCGAAGTCGAGCATGTTGGTTTGATCGTCGATAGTGGCTACCAAGTGGGTGGTGGGTGGGTTTCGAATTTTTTCGTCGTCCGCATCCCAACCATGCTGATCATAATCCGGCCAGGGCTCTCCTGACAAAGAGAGAGACTTTAGTGAATTCAGGATGTCGCCAAAGGGCGAGTGCTGAAAGACGTCCGCGGCGGTGAACTCCATGATCGGAGCCCAATCGGGTTCGATCGGAAGGGGTGCAGAATATACGGAGTCCGGAGAGGAGTCCGGCACCTTGGAGTCACGGGCCTTGCAAAGGACTAGGTTGGTATTCGGCTCTATCTCCATAGGGATTGCGGCTCCTGGGGCGGCGTCCAACTGTCCGTCCCTGGTTAGCGCAGTCGGCTCTGGGCTAATGGTCGGAGCGGACACCTGAGTAGTGCTCTGGGCACTGTCCGGCGGCAGAGCCAGATCATGCCCATTGAGACAGTGCGGCACGCTCGGCCGTGGCTCGAATCCGTCGAAGATCAAGTCCCCGCAGATGTCGGCCGTGTAGTTTAAGCTTCCAAACCCGACCTGATGGCCAGGGGCGTAGCTTTCGATCTGCTCTAGATGGCCAAGCGAGTTGGCCCGCAGTGCGAAGCCGCCGAATACGAAGATCTGTCTGGGGAGAAAAGTCTCACCCTGGACTGCGTCGTGATTGATGATCGAAGAAGCCATCGGGCCTAAAGGTGACGACACAGAGGAACTCTCAATGAAAGCACCAATGTCGGTGTGAAAACCGGCGGATCTCGGGTAGGGGGTCCTGAACTGTGCGCCTAGGCGGATGGTAACAGGAGACAAGGGACATGATGTTTTTACCCAGGTTTGGGCCCTCTCGATGGAGGTAAAACCCTACTCCTTCTTGATTAATATTGATGATATGGGTAGTACAAGAGTGGATCTACCACGAGATCGGGGAGGCTTAACCCTAGAAGCTAGCCTATGGTATGATTATTGTTCGTCCTACGGACTAAAACTCTCCGGTTTATATAGACACCGAAGAGGGATAGGGTTACATAGAGTCGGTTACAATGGGAGGAGATCTTCATATTGTATCGCCAAGCTTGCCTTCCACGCCAAGGAAAGTCCCATCCGGACACAGGACGAAGTCGTCAATCTTGTATCTTCATAGTCCGGGAGTCCGGCCAAAGGTCATAGTCCGGCCATCCGGACACCCCCTAATCCAGGACTCCCTCAACGATCCTCGAACCATATAGCTCCATACTCATCCTTACGGAACCCTTTAGCTTTTCCTTCATTCATCCTTTTCTTTATCTCATCAGTTTCCTTGTCCGACTTCTTGGATTCACGAATTCTTTCGATCGAAGTGGACTGAACTTCTAGAGCTGCAACATATCCTCTCGGAACTATCTCCAGACGAAGATCTCTGAGGTCATCAACTAACTCCTGGGGTAATCCTCCCGCTATAAGAGTATTCACATAACTCTTACGGCTCAAAGCATTTGCTACAACATTAGCCTTTCCTGGGTGGTAATGCAATCTCATGTCATAGTCCTTGATTAATTCTAGCCATCTCCTCTCCCTGAGTTTCAACTCTTTCTGCGTGAAAATATACTTCAAGCTCTTATGATCCGCATAAACATCGCAACTATTTCGGATAAGGAAATGCCTCCAGGTCTTGAGTGCATGCACTACAGATGCTAACTCCAAATCATGTGTGGCATAATTCATCTCGTGAGGTCGTAGCTGTCTGGAGGTATAAGCTACAACTTTTCCTTCCTGCATCAGTACTCCTCCGAGTCCCTGACGAGAAGCGTCACAATATACCCGGTAATCCTTGTGTATGTCCAGCAAAATCAGCACTAGGGCTGTAACCAAACGTTTCTTCAATTCCTGGAAACTGGCTTCACAATCCTCGGTCCACATGTACTTGGCGTCCTTCTTCAACAACTCAGTCATGGGCTTGGCAATCTTCGAGAAATTCTCAATAAACCTCCGATAATATCCTGTGAGTCCAAGAAAACTACGGATCTCCTTAACTGAGGTGGGTGACTGCCAATCGGTGACTGATACAACCTTGGTGGGGTCGACTGCTATTCCTTCTCCTGAAATAACATGTCCGAGGAATCCGACTTCCTTCAACCAAAATTCGCATTTGCTGAACTTGGCATACAACTGATGTTCTCGGAGTTTCTCCAGAACTAGACGCAAATGTTCCTTATGCTCTTCCTCACTCTTGGAGAAAATTAGTATATCATCGATGAACACCACGACAAACTTGTCTAGATATTCCATAAGTACCTTGTTCATCAAATTCATGAAGTACATAGGCGCATTAGTCAATCCGAATGACATGACAGTATACTCATATAAACCATACCTGGTGGTGAATGCGGTTTTGGGTATATCCTTTTCACGGATCTTTAACTGATGATACCCTGATCGAAGATCGATCTTGGAGAATACCTTGGCTCCAACTAGCTGATCAAATAAATCATTAATCATCGACAGAGGGTACTTGTTCTTGATGGTCACATCGTTCAACGAACAATAATCCACAACCATTCTCAGGGTTTTATCCTTCTTCTCTACCAAAAGAACTGGGGCTCCCAAGGTGACGAGCTTGGCCGAATATATCCCTTCTCCAATAGCTCATTAATTTGGTTCTTGATCTCTTCCAAATCGTTCGGGGGCATCCAATAAGGTCTCTTGAATATTGGGGCTGTGCCGGGTAATAACTCAATCAGAAATTTAATGTCTCTGTCCGGTGGCATTCCTTGTAATTCCTCTGGAAACACATCGGGAAAATCTCTCACTACCAGCACTTCCTCCTGAACAACTCCCGTGAGGGAATTCACCTGATTCTTCGTTGGGATGCGCCTAGATACATACTTGATCCTCTTCTGCTCCGCGGTGGTGAGCAGAATTGTCTTGCGGGCACAATCGATGTTTCCTTCAAACTTCGTCAACCAATCCATGCCTAGGATTACATGCAAGGTCTGGGATTCCAATACTATGAGGTCTGTGGGAAAATTATGGTTTCCGATGTTGAGAGTTGCACGACAGCCTAAACCTGCCATCATTTCTCCTCCCGGGGAACTGACTTGAAGAGGGCTTCTAAGGGTTCTAGTGGGCAACCTGTACTTTTCCACTACTACCCTTGATATAAATGAATGTGTTGCACCAGAATCAAAGAGTACCAAAACTGGACGTGAATTCAATAAAAACTTACCAACCACAATTTCTGGCTGATCATAGACGTCCTCCACGTCAATGTGATTCACCTGCTCACGAGGAAAGGGTTGGGCTTCTTTGCTGAGCTTCCATTGCCGTTTCCATTCCTCTTCTTGGCCTCCAGGCAGTCGGTGGCATAGTGTCCTGTCTTCTGGCACTTGAAACATGTGATATGGCTCAGATCTTGCTAATCCGTGGCAGGACGATGCTGGTTGCCATTGCCGTTTCCATTCCTAACTTGTTGTCGTGGTTGCGGTTGTTCCCATTCCCTCCATGGTTATGTCCTCCATGATTATGTCCTCCATGGGTGTGATGGGTATGCCCTCCCGAGTATGGGGCATAACGGGGCTTCTGTTGAGTTCCAGAATTGTACTTCCCCTGGCCATACTTCCGCTTGCGTCTATCAATCTGCTGCTTCTTGCCTTCAAGTATGGTGGCTGTCTACCTTCTCCTGGTAGTTATTGAAGGTAGCCACCATTAGCTGCATTCCGAGCTCATCATTGAGTCCCTCGAGAAACTTCTCCTACTTTGCGGCATCTGTGGCCACATCATCCGGGGCATAGCGAGATAGCTTGCTGAAATCATCCACGTACTGCCCCACAGTACGGTTCCCCTGGCGTAAGTTGCGGAACTCACGCTTCTTCAGACTCATGGCTCCAGCTGAGACATGAGCGGTGCGGAAGGCCTGCTGGAACTCAGCCCATGTCACGGTGGCGGCCGGGTAAGTGGCGGTGTAGTTCTCCCACCAAGAAGCTACAGGTCCATCAAGATGATGTGCGGCAAAGCGCACCTTCTCTGCATCTGTGCATCCAGCAGTGGCTAACTCCCTTCCGACCTTGCGGAGCCAATCATCAGCCATAATCGGCTTAGTGCTGCTAGAGAACACCGGCGGATTCAGCCCTAGGAAGTGGGTTAAGTTGTCAACAGGGGGTGGTGGCGGTGGGTTGTTGTTGTTGTTGTTGTTGTTGTTGTTGTTGTTGTTGTTCTGGTTCTGGATGAGCATCTGCATGAGGGCATTCTGCTGCTGGATCAGCTGGGTGAGCTCCGGCCGAAAGTTGAAACCGGGGTCACGTCTCGTAGGCATCTGGTGTTTTGCAGTGGATGAGAAAATTAGTATAGAACAAGGGTCTAATGAGAAAATAGCACTACCCATATGAATGCACAATCATAATCACACCAATCATTTATTCAATCATCTCAAACATGGTTCAATCTCGGATTACAAAATCTCACGACTAATTGAAAATAGTGGCCTAACTGATTGACAGAAAAAATAAAAATAAATATGGTAGTCGACGAAATGTCTTCATCAATCATCCTTGCATCCTCCAGTATGGCGTCCTCTGGTGCGGCGTCCCCTGGTGTGGCGCCTCCTCTTGCGGCTTCCTTCGGTGGAGCTTTCATAATCCCAGCCATTGCTCACAGGAGGTCCATCATCTCCACTCAGAAAAAGGTCTTCTCCCTGATCCAGCTTCTCTTCCAATGCGGCCACCTCCAGCTTCAGGTTGGCGACTCTATCCATGAAATCCTTGACTTCATTCTCATGCTCATAATCGGCTTCACATGCTGCAGCCTTCAGATCAAGTTCACGATGGTGCAACTTCTGGATCATATTCATGCTACTGCGCATATGGATCTCCAGAGCCCTGATGAGAACCTCCAAGTCTTGGGCAAATGAGTGAACAGAGTCATCATTTATGGTGCGGATGATCTCTCCCTCTGTAGTCCTGCGACAAACCATGGTGTGGTTTGATCCAACAAGCTCGGCCATGTATTCCTCCTGTATGCGTCCAAGTGCACAATGAACTGCTAAGTCTCTCCCGATGATCCAATCGGGTGCAATGAACTTGAAGTCAATGGGCGCCGAGAGATTTCCGAACATCCTCCCTGGTATGTGCACCTTAATCCTGAAGCGACGGTCATTCGGAAATGCCATGGTAGGGGTCCCGATGATTGAAGGCAGAGAAATCTTCAATTCCTTGGTGATCTGGACCATCCTTCTGCCGAAAAGCATAGTCTCGTCGGGCTGGCAAAACTCCGGGAGTAGAACTGGGATGAACTCAACGACAATCTAGAATTGTTGAAATCGGAGAAGAGTCAGAAATGATCAGGGAAGAAAAATACGGAAAAGTAAAGATAGAAAGTAGACTGGTCTCTTCCTATGGCTTTCCGATCCTAGGGGTTACGTCCTACGGTCAGCGTGTGCTCTGAATACCATCTCTGTAGCGACCCAACCCGAAATTGGTCAAGTCTCTGTGTAGCTGTACCATCCCAAGATCATCCTGGCACACACAGTACATTGATGCAAAGATTCAAAGTTCAATCACACCTGAATTTATTACATGATTCTCATATCAAGTCTTTATTACAAGATAATAAATTCGGCCAAAGGCCAACTCATGAGAAATAAACTAAATAAAGCTGCGGAAGCATAGACGAGTAGCGAGTCCATCCGACTCCATAGGGCAATCGCCAAGCATGGATCGTAGCCTCACTCCTGATCGGAAAACTTCTCTGCAACATAAGACGTTGCAGCCGTGTAGGTCAGCATTTTTGAATATGCCGGCAAGTCATGAAGAGAGAACAACAATAAATTGCTAATACTATATGCAATTTGGCTGTGGGGCTCTAAGTTTCATTGTTTTGCGAAAAAGCCAGTTTTTTCCTACATCAAGGACTGGTTTGCAAATACTACAAAATGTTGGTAGTTATTGAGATGGTTCCGCCAACCAATGTCTCAGTCCCAATTATTAAATAACCCCTCAATTAATTTATTAAGTTCGGTGTTGAGATATCCGAAATACTCCAAGTTCCAGAGGCTCAAATTGTCCGTAACCGGGGACACGGCTAATCGATTAGATCTTCACTCTGCAGAGGTTTGTACACTTTACCTGCAAGAATCGTTCCCTCCTTTAAGTCTTCGCACTGCCTGGTGTTTGAAGATGGGACGAACGAAACAGGGTCTTTTGAAGAGTTCCTCTGGGCCACTGTCGGTGCCCATCCAATCCTACCGTTCTTCTACATCTCGTAGCACCGTCCAACCAGAGTCACACCTAGGGTCGACCAAGCCAGAGCCCATAATGGCTTGCGGCTGCACAAGTAAGCTTCCGGTCAATGGCGTATTCATCCGTCTCTTCGTGGCTGGGTGAAGCTTTCCGCAAGATGTCATGGCGCTTCTCCATGCATCTCGGCCATCCGCTGGTTTCTCCAGGGTGCCCGTCAACCGTCCTCCACCCAGTAGTGAATTTTGAAGTCCGTCTTGAGCTTGAAGTCATGGGGTTGTCATCATCTTTTTGACTCTCGCATCTCCCTTATGAATCACTCAACCAACCCCGTCTACTAAAGCATAGCAATCAAGTACATCGTCTCGGGCATCGATAACAGGCAGAAGGGTTCATCCAACCTCATGATACTACTCAAGAACATAACTTAACAAAATTCTCCTACTGCATGCACGGTGGGGAGGTATAATTCTAATGCAATAAAATCATAGGTATTGTAAAAACATGATCAAATGACTTGCCTCGCTGACGGTCTTCGAAAGCTAGCGGCTCGTAATAGCAGGCTTCACATTCCGGGAATTCTACCGAGTCAAACAATAGCACAAATAAGTATAGCACAATATAACATAACAACAAGTTGAAGTAAAACACCCAAGCACTCAAACCAAAATCCAAAGAAAACTCGGAGAAAGCAAATCAAGGTTTTCACCACAACAAGAAACAACTAAGAAATAGTTTTACACAACTAAAACTATTCTTAACAGAACCTAAGCATGGGTTTTGCTAACTAACAGAAAGGAAAACATCATACAAAGTAGGAGCAAAAGGAATCACTAAAAAATAATAATCCTAGCTCAATTTATGGCAGAAAAACTATTCTATCTAAATCTAATATAAAACTATTTCTAATAATTTAATCATGGCTAAACATATTTTTTTCAGAAACTACAACAAATTTGCAAACTAACAAAAAAATCAACTAAAAATAATAAACCAGCTAAAAGAAATAGCAAAAACAAAAACAGAACTATTCTACTGAAATAAAAAATAAAAGTAAAAAAAGAAAACAAAATCTAGCGCTACTGGGCAGTGGGCTAACTAAAAGACGCTCTGATCGCTATATAACTAAAACGCCTACGGGCTATAAGAAATAAACCGGACCGTTCTAAAATAAACCATAACTAAAATCGATCTATATGAAATAAAACCATACACCTTCACTCTTCTAATCTAAGCCGTACAAGCGAGATCCAACGGTGGAGGGGAGCTTGACCTTACAGCGGGTGGCGGTGACAGACGGAGACGCCGGCGGCGACTCGGGCGATGGCGGTGGAGCGGCTCCGGTCGTCGGGGAAGAAGGGGAAGTGATCGGGGCGGTGCGGTGGAGCGAGGCGGAGACGGTGGTGGTCTCAGTGGCGATCGAGGGTGACGGTGGCGAGTGGTACGAGCTCGACAGAGCTCCTGGTGAGCTCCAACTCCAGCGACGGGCGGTGATGCTCAAGGCGGTGGCTCTGGCGGTTCCTGGGCGAAGAGAGGATGTCAGGGAGGTGCGGGATGAAGTGGCGGTTCGGGTGGAGTAGCTTGGATGGGCAGGGGGTGCTCACCGGCGGTGAAAACGGCGGCGAACCAAGGCGTCGGCGGCGAGATGCGTTCGGCGAGGGCGCGAGCTGTGGTGGGTTTGGAGCGTAGGGTTTTAGGGGGATCGAGAGAGGAGAGGCAGGGCTTTATATAGGGCATCAACTTGGAGGAGGGGGCGTCTCAGGATCACGATCCCGAGAGGATCGGAACCGCGGCGGCGTCGGGCGTGCTCCGGGCGGCGTTTGCGTGCGTGAGAGGAAAGAGAAAGGGTGGGGCCAGCGCGTCGGTGAGAGAGAGAGGGGGTGGAGCGAGCGGTCGACCGAGGCGGAGAGGGTTCAGGTGCCGGGCGCGTTGGGCTGCGACCATTGGTGGGCTGCGCCTGGCCCGCTGGTGGGCTGTGCCCGGCGCGGGCTGGGCCGGTTGGCCTGGCTGGCGCCTGGGGTTTTTCCTTTTTTTTTTGAATTAGAGAGAAGAGAGAATATAGAAAAAAATATATTATTTTTATATAGGACATATATATATCGAAATTCTCAGGGGAATTTATCCTACAACGCGGACATTTTCCAGCGGCAAAACTTAAACTAAAAAAACACTTTCTAGAAATCCCAAATAGAAAATCAGATTTGAATTCAAACTTTTTGGCAATATTTTTCTTATAACATTTTTGGATTGTCTTGTTTACTCCTCTCATACTTTTGCTCAAGTATTTGTCAGGCATTGATTTGAAATAAATTCAACTGCCAATTTGAATCCAAATTCAAACAAACTCAAAAGCCTCTGAAATATTTCAAATGCCACTCAATTTTCAAACAATATGCATAGATGCTTAGCTATAATTGTAAAAATTCCAAGTGGGAAATTTGGGATGTTACATACCATCCATATTGCACTTGTATCACCATCTCTTCGCCGAACTAGTGCACCTATACAATTTACCATTGTATTGGGTGTGTTGGGGACACAAGAGACTCTTTGTTATTTGGTTGTAGGGTTGTTTGAGAGAGACCATCTTCATCCTACGCCTCCCACGGATTGATAAACCTTAGGTCATCCACTTGAGGGAAATTTTGTACTGTCCTACAAACCTTTGCACTTGGAAGCCCAACAACGTCTACAAGGAGAAGGTTGCGTAGTAGACATCAAGCTCTTTACTGGTGCCGTTACCGGGGAGGTGAGTGCTTGAAGGTATATCTTTAGACCTTGCAATTGAATCTTTTAGTTTCTTGTTTTATCACTAGTTTAGTTTATGAAAGAAAACTACAAAAAATGGAATTGAGGGTGCCTCATATGCTTCACCTTTTTAATGTCTTCCGTGAAAATAAGGATTCCGATAATTGTTCTCAATTGCTAGAGGAAGAATGCATTAAAATGCTTGGCATAAAATATGTGAATGATGAGAATGATTGCAATGTTGTTAATATGAATTGTTTGAATGCCAATCATGCTAATGATATGCAAAGCCACAAGCTTGGGGATGCTATGTTTGATGAAGATGATATTTTTTGTCCCCCAAGTTTTGATGAGCAAATTTATTATGGTAAAAGCATGCCTCCTATCTATGATGATTATTGTGATGACACGTATGCCATAAAGAATAAACATAACCATGAAACTTGTCATCATGATTTTAATTTTCAGTTGGATTATGCTTCACATGATAGTTATTTTGTTGAGTTTGCCCCCACTACTATTGATGAGAATAAATTTGCTTATGTGGAGAGTAGTAAAATTTATATGCAAGTAGATCATGAAAATAATGTTTTATGTGATGGTTATATTGTTGAATTCATTCATGATGCTACTGAAAATTATTATGAGTGAGGAATATATGCTTGTAGGAATTGCAATAATATCAAGTTTCCTCTCTATGTGTTGAAAATCGTGAAGTTATGCTTGTTTTCCCTTCCTATGGTAGTTGATTATTGTTCCCATAAATTGTTTGCTCAAAAAATCCCTATGCATAGGAAGTGGGTTAGACATAAATGTGCTAGTCATATTCTTCATGATGCTCTCTTTATGTTTCAATTCTTATCTTTTATCCGAGCATCATTGAAATCATCATGCCTAGCTAAAAGGCATTAAAGAAAAGTGATTGTTGGGAGACAACCAAATATTTACCTTTACTGTTTTTGTGTGTTCACATGATTATCCTACTTTATTAATCATGTTTGATATCTTTTGTTTCAATAAAGTGCCAAGTAAGACCTTTAGGATAGATTACAGTGATAGTTGTGTTGATCCTGCTGAAAATCAGAAACTTTTGCACCCAGTAAATTAGTTTTGTTAATTCACCAAACGTGCTTTTGATATGATTCTTTTTGATCGGGAATGCTACACAAATTTATCAGGCTTTCCTAATTTGGTAGAATTTTTTGCGTTACATAAGTATTCGAGAGTTACAGATTACTACAGACTGTTCTGTTTTTGACAGATTCTGTTTTCTATGTGTTGTTTGCTTATTTTGATGAATCTATGAGTAGTATCGGAGGGTATGAACCATAGAAAAGTTGGAATAAAGTAGATATTACACCAATATGAATTTATAATGAGTTCACAACAGTACCTAAGTCATGGTTTATTTTCTTATACTAACGGAGCTTACGAGTTTTCTGTTGAGCTTTGTGTTGTGAAGTTTTCAAGTTTTGGGTAAAGATTTGATGGACTATAGAATAAGGAGTGGCAAGAGCCTAAGATTGGGGAAGCCCAAGGAACCCCAAGGTAATATTCAAGGACAACCAAGAGGCTAAGCTTGGGGATGCCCCGGATGGCATCCCCTCTTTCGTCTTTGTTCATATGTAACTTTACTTGGAGCTATATTTTATTCACCACATGATATGTGTTTTGCTTGGAGCGTCATTTTCTTTTGTTAGTATTTGCTTGCTGTTGTTTATAATAATGTTTTTCATATATATTTTCAATAAAAATGTCAAGGATAGCCTTTACCATGCTTATTTTGCAAGTATACATGTTGCTGTTTCAAAACAGAAAGTTTACCGCTGTTGCAAAAATTCCCTAGAAAGGTCAGAAAATGTAAAATGTTGAAACTTTTTGAATATTGAGCTCTGATAAATCTTCAAAAAGTGTGGTAGACTTTCATAATTTTTGGAGTTAGGTAAGCATCATGAATCTTGCATTCTTTACAGACTGTACTGTTTTGGCAGATTTCTGTTATGTTTGCATTGTTTGCATATGTTTGTTTGTTTAATGATTCTATTTGAGGATAGGAGTATTAAATATGCAGAAACATTTAGTATGAAATGTTGAATAATAATTTTTGTGATTTGTTACAGTAGGAAATGATAAGGTTTTGCATTGGTTTATACTAACTTATCTCACGAGTTCTTGTTGAGTTTGATGTGGATGAAGCTTTCGAGATTTAGGAAACTGAGATATAAAAGGAATTAAGGAGACACAAAAGCTCAAGCTTGGGGATGCCCAAGGCACCCCAATATAATATTTCAAGAAGTCTCAAGCATCCAAGCTTGGGGATGCCCTGGTAGGCATCATATCTTTCTTCATCAACAATTATCGGTTGAGCCTAAGTTTTTGCTTCTTTACATGATGAGTGCTATCCTTGAAATGTCATTTTATTTTGTTTTGCTTGCTTCTTGAATAATATCCCAACATATGAAATTCTTAAATGTTAGAGATTCTTCACATAGTTACATAATTATTCGACTACTCATTGATCTTCACTTATACCTTTTGGAGTAGTTTGTCGTTCGCTCTAGTGCTTCACTTATATCTTTTTAGAGCACGGTGTTTGTTTTATTTTGAAGAAATAAATGAACTCTCATGCTTCACTTATATTATTTTGAGAGTCTTTAACAGCATGGTAATTTGCTTTGGTTATGAATTTTAGTCCTAAAGTGATGAGCATCCAAGATAGGTATAATAAAACTTTCATATAAAGTGCATTGAATACTAAGAGAAGTTTGATTCCTTATGGTTATTTTGAGATATGAACATGGTGATATTAGAGTCATGCTAGTGGGTAGTTGTGAATTTGAGAGATACTTGTGTTAAAGTTTGTGATTCCCATAGCATGCACGTATGGTGAACCGTTATGTGATGAAGTTGGCGCATGATTTATTTATTGATTGTCTTCCTTATGTGTGGTGGTCGGGATCACGCGATGGTTAAATCCTACCAACCCTTCCCCTAGGAGCATGCGCATAGTAATTTGTTTTGATGACTTGTAGATTTTTGCAATAAGTATATGAGTTCTTTATGACTAATGTTGGGTCCATGGATTATATGCACTCTCACCCTTCCATCATTGCTAGCCTCTCTTGCGCCGCGCAACTTTCGCCGGTACCATACACCCACCATTACCTTCCTCAAAATGGCCACCGTACCTACCTACTATGGCATTTCCATAGCCATTCCGAGATATATTGCCATGCAACTTTCCACCGTTCCGTTTATTATGACATGCTTCATCATTGTCATATTGCTTTGCATGATCATGTAGTTGACATCGTATTTGCGGCAAAGCCACCGTTCATAATTATTTCATACATGTCACTCTTGATTCATTGCACATCCCGGTACACCATTAGAGGCATTCATATAAGGTCATATTTTGTTCTAAGTTTCGAGTTGTAATTTTTGAGTTGTAAGTAAATAAAAAGTGTGACGATCTTCATTATTAGAGCATTGTCCCAGTGAGGAAAAGATTATGGAGACTATGATTCCCCTATAAGTCGGGATGAGACTCTAGATAGAAAAAATAAAAAAATGAAAAAAAGAGGCCATAAAAAAAGGAGAAAAAAGGCCCAAATAGAAAAAATGGGAGAAAAAGAGAGAAGGGGCAATGCTACTATCCTTTTATCACACTTGTGCTTCAAAGTAGCACCATGATCTTCATGATAGGGAGTCTCCTATGTTGTCACTTTCATATACTAGTGGGTATTTTTCATTATAGAACTTGGCTTGTATATTCCAATGATGGGCTTCCTCAAAATTCCCTAGGTCTTCGTGATCAGGCAAGTTGGATGGACACTCACTTAGTTTCTTTTTGTTGATCTTTCATACATTTATAGTTGTAGTGCATGCATTGCATGACAATCCCTACTCCTCATATTGACATCAATTGATGGGCATCTCCATAGCCCGTTGATTAGCCACGTCAATGTGAGACTTTCTTTTTTTTCTCACATAATCCCTATCATCATACTCTACTCCACCCATAGTGCTATGTACATGGCTTACGCTCATGTATTACATGAGGGTTGAAAAGGCTGAAGCGCGTTAAAAAGTATGAACCAATTGCTTGGCTGAATCCGGGGTTGTGCATGATGGGAGCATTTTGTGTGATGAAAATGAATCATGGACAAACTATATGATTTTGTAGGGATAAGCTTTCTTTGGCTATGTTATTTTGATAAGACATAACTGCTTGGTTAGCATGCTTGAAGTATTACTATTTTTATGTCAATATTAAAGTTTTATCTTAATCTTTTGGATCTGAACATTCATGCCATAATAAAGAGAGTTGCATTGAGAATTATGATAGGTAGCATTCCACATCAAAAATTCTATTTTTATCATTTACCTACTCGAGGACGAGTAGGAATTAAGCTTGGGGATGCTTGATATGTCTCCAACGTATCTATAATTTTTGATTGTTCCATGCTATTATATTATCCATCTAGGATGTTTTATATGCATTTATATGCTATTTTATATGATTTTTGGGACTAACCTATTAACCTAGAGCCCAGTGCTAGTTTCTATTTTCTCCTTGTTTTTGAGTTTTATAGAAAAGGAATAACAAACGGAGTCCAATTGACATGCCAATTTTTGATGATTTTTTATGGACCAAAAGAAGCCCCTCGAGTGAAAGAGTTGGGCCAGAAGAGTCTCGGGCTACCCACGAGGGTGGGTGGCGTGCCCAACCCCCCTGGGCGTGCCCCCCTATCTCGTGGACACCCCGGAGACCTCCCTGACTTGTTCCCGACGCCAAAAATTCCTATAAATACTGAAACCTCCAAAAAATAACCTAGATCAGGAGTTCCGCCGCAGCAAGCCTCTGTAGCCACGAAAAACCAATCGAGACCATGTTCCGGCACCCTGCCGGAGGGGGGATCCCTCACCGGTGGCCATCTTCATCATCCCGGCGCTCTCCATGACGAGAAGGGAGTGGTTAACCCTCGGGGCTGAGGGTATGTACCAGTAGCTATGTGTTTGATCTCTCTCTCTCTCTCGTGTTCTTGAGATGGTATGATATTGATGTACCGCGAGCTTTGCTATTATAGTTGGATCCTATGATGTTTCTCCCCCTCTACTCTCTTGTAATGGATTGAGTTTTCCCTTTGAAGTTATCTTATCGGATTGAGTCTTTAAGGATTTGAGAACACTTGATGTATGTCTTGCATGTGCTTATTTGTGGTGACAATGGGATATTCACATTATCTACTTGATGTATGTTTTGGTGATCAACTTGCGGGTTCTGTGACCTTGTGAACTTATGCATAGCGGTTCGCACACGTTTTTGTATTGACTCTCCGGTAGAAACTTTGGAGCACTCTTTGAAGTACTTTGTGTTGGTTGAATAGATGAATATGAGATTGTGTGATGCATATCGTATCATCATGCCCACGGATACTTGAGGTGACATTGGAGTATCTAGGTGACATTAGGGTTTTGGTTGATTTGTGTCTTAAGGTGTTATTCTAGTACGAACTCCAGGATATATCAAACAGAAAGAATAGCTTCGTGTTATTTTACTACGGACTCTTGAATAGATTGATTAGAAAGGATAACTTTGAGGTGGTTTCGTGCCCTACAATAATCTCTTCGTTTGTTCTCCGCTATTAGTGACTTTGGAGTGACTCTTTGTTGCATGTTGAGGGATAGTTATATGATGCAATTATGTTATTATTGTTGAGAGAATTTTCACTAGTGAAAGTATGAACCCTAGCCCTCGTTTCCTAGCATTGCAATACCGTTTACGCATATTTTCATATTAAAAAACCTATATCTACCATGAATATTGCACTGTATCACCATCTCTTCACCGAACTAGTGCACCTATACAATTTACCATTGTATTGGATGTGTTGGGGACACAAGAGACTCTTTGTTATTTGGTTGCAGGGTTGTTTGAGAGAGACCATCTTCATCCTACGCCTCCCACAGATTGATAAACCTTAGGTCATCCACTTGAGGGAAATTTGCTATTGTCCTACAAACCTCTGCACTTGGAGGCCAACAACATCTACAAGGAGAAGGTTGCCTAGTAGACATCACACAACGACCGGGCTGAGTCTCTCATGGTGGATTATATCCTACTCATGCTTGCACTTAGTGTTGATTGATTTTAATGCATGTTCATGACTGTTGTCGCTCTCTAGTTGGTCGCTTCCCATTCTTTTTCTACCCTTCACTTGTACTAAGCGGGAATACTGCTTGTGCATCCACTTCCATAAACCCCAAAGTTATTCCATATGAGTCCACCATACCTTCCTATATACGATATCTACCTGCCGTTCCAAGTAAATTTGTATGTGCGAAACTCTAAACCTTCAAATGAAATTCTATTTTGTATGCTCGAACAGCTCATGTATCAACTAGGGTTGTGTGTATCTTCCATGTTAGGCGGGTTATTCTCAAGAGGAGTGTACTCCGCTCCTCACTCACGAGAAAATGGCTGGTCACTGGGATGCCCAGTCCCATGCTCAAATCAAATCAAAATAATTGCAAACAAAACTCCCCCAGGATTGTAGTTGGAGGCACCCGTTGTTTCTGGCAAGCCATGGATTGATGATTGTTGGTGGAGGGGGAGTATAAACTTTACCATTCTGTTTGGGAACCGCCTATAATGTGTGTAGCATGGAAGATATCGAGATCTCTTGGTTGTTATATTGACAATGAAAGTATGCCGCTCAAAATATTATTTATCTCTATTTCAAAATCGAGCTCTGGCACCTCTACAAATCCCTGCTTCCCTCTGCGAAGGGCCTATCTATTTACTTTTATGTTGAGTCATCACCCTCTTATTAAAAAGCACCAATTGGAGAGCACCGCTGTCATTTGCATGCATTACTATTCATTTATATTGAGTATGACTATGACTAGATCTCTTTTACCATGAATTACAACGTTTAGTCACTCCTTGATCTTCAGGGGTGCTCTGCATTTATGTTTTGCGGTTTCAGAAAGGGCTAGCGAGATACCATCTTGTTATATCATATTATGATTGTTTTGAGAAAGTGTTGTCGTCCGAGTTTTATTACTATTGCTTGCTAGTTGATTATGCCATTGATATGAGTAAACATGAGATCTAAGTGTTATTGTGAATCTAGTTAGTTCATAATCTTTGCTGAAAACTTGAATACTGACTTTACATATTTACAACAATGAGGGTAAACAGAGTTTGTAAAAGTTTTTCTTTATCACTTTCAGTTTGTCAACTGAGTTGCTTGAGGACAAGCAAAGGTTTAAGCTTGGGGGAGTTGATATGTCTCCGTCGTATCTACTTTTCCAAACACTTCTGCCCTTGTTTTGGACTCTAACTTGCATGATTTGAATGGAACTAACCCGGACTGACGCTGTTTTCAGCAGAACTGCCATGGTGTTATTTTGTGCAGAAATAAAAGTTCTCAGAATGACCTGAAAATCCACGGAGCAACTTTTTGGAATTAATAAAAAATATTGGCGAAAGAATCAACACCAGGGGGCCCACACCCTGTCCACGAGGGTGGGGGGCGCGCCCTACCCCCTGGGCGCGCCCCCTGCCTCTTGTGCCCCCTGGAGCTCCACCGACGTCAACTCCAACTCTATATATTCATTTTCAGGGAGAAAAAAAATAGAGAGAAGGATTCATCGTGTTCTACGATATGGAGCCGCCGCCAAGCCCTAAAATCTCTCGGGAGGGCTGACCTGGAGTCCGTTTGGGGCTCCAAAGAGGGGAATCCGTCGCCATCGTCATCATCAACCATCCTCCATCACCAATTTCATGATGCTCACCGCCGTGCGTGAGTAATTCCATCGTAGGCTTCCTGGACGGTGATAGGTTGGATGAGATTTACCATGTAATCGAGTTAGTTTTGTTAGGGTTTGATCCCTAGTATCCAATATGTTCTGAGATTGATGTTGCTATGACTTTGCTATGCTTAATGCTTGTCACTAGGGCCCGAGTGCCATGATTTAAGATTTGAACCTATTATGTTTTCATGAATATATGTGAGTTCTTGATCCTATCTTGTAAGTCTATAGTCACCTATTATGTGTTATGATCCGTTAACCCCGAAGTGAGAATAATCGGGATACTTACCGGTGATGACCATAGTTTGAAAAGTTTATGTATTCACTAAGTGTTAATGCTTTGGTTCGGTACTCTATTAAAAGGAGGCCTTAATATCCCTTAGTTTCCAATAGGACCCCGCTGCCACATGATGGTAGGACAAAAGATGTCATGCAAGTTCTGTTCCATAAGCACGTATTACTATATTCGGAATACATGCCTACATTACATTGATGAACTGGAGCTAGTTATGTGTCACCCTATGTTATAACTATTACATGAGGAATCGCATTTGACATAATTATCCATCACTGATCCAATTCCTACGAGCTTTTCACATATTGCTCTTTGCTTAGTTACTTTACCGCTGCCACTATTACAATTACTACAAAACTGCTACTATTACTTTTGCCACTGTTACTATTACTTCCGTACTACTTTTCTACTAAATACTTTGCTGCAGATATTAAGTTAGCCAGGTGTGGTTGAATTGAAAACTCAACTGCTAATACTTGAGAATATTCTTTGGTTCCCCTTGTGCCGAATCAATAAATTTGGGTTGAATACTCTACCCTAAAAAACCGTTGCGATCCCCTATACTTGTGGGTTATCAGGGGGTCAATCAAAAAATGTAACATATTGCAATGTGTGTGAAATAGAGTCCTGGATATATCATATATATAAAGGGGGCGATCCACGAGAAGAGAGTGGAGGTATAATCGGCTTGAGGTGTCCATAGAATCAAAGAGAGGGATGATGTGTGTGTGTGTGTGCGCACGCGATCGATAAATAGTGTCATCGAATTTGTGTGTGCCCATGTTAAAGATATAGAGTGGCTGGCCTACTAGAATGTGAGAGGGGACAGGTGCAGTTTGTCTCTGTGGCATGGATACCTACCTACAGCGCTCGACTATCGGTGTTTGGTGGGGGGGAGGGAGGCCTAATTAACTATAGAGGTACAATGGCTGGTATATGTGTGGAGGGGGAGAGAGGCTTACCTCATGTATTAAGGGAGATCATTCTACCTCATGTATTAAGGGAGATCAATCGACATCCATGCATATGTGCAGGAGAGGAATAAGGTTGGGAGAGGGACAGAGCTATAGTGTTGGAGGGGGTGGTAGTGGAGTTGCTTCTAACAAATGGTGGGAGAGGCTTGCTAGACAAATGGAGGGCATGGCTTCAATATCAATAAGAGAGGGGATGGCTGCCTGTCGGTGCACGTGCATGTGAGAGACAGGTCAGGAGTGAAAGAGCTAGTTGATGACTAGAGGGGGGTGAATAGGCAATTTTTATGAAAGACTTCAAAACAAGGGAGTTTCGAAGACAAACAATAGAAATGACACTATTCGTATGTAGCGGAAGGTAGACAACACTAGGCAAGCCATAGTCAAGTATTCAATGAAGTGAAAGCACGAAGACTATTAGCAGCTAGGTAGTAAGGATCATGATGGAAGATAGTATGAAGCCAATCAGAACAAGTAGTCACACAGTGAAGTCAAACAGATAATGCAAGCAGGGAATGACTTCACGAAGACAAACTGTAAGTAAAGAGAAGTGAGAGATAGAACCAGAAGCTTGGGGAGGACAGAGATTTGTTCGACCAGTTCTAGTTGCTATGACAACTGTACGTCTGGTTAGGGAGGCTGAGATTCAACTCAGAAGACCGCGTCTTCACCTTATTCCCCTTGAGCTAAGGATACCTAGTCCCCTCCCAATCACTCAGGTAAGTCTTCAAGGTAGACTTCCAAACCTTCACAGACTTCGTTCACCGGCAATCCACAATGACTCTTGGATGCTTAGAACGCGACGCCTAACCGGTTGGAGGATTCACAATCCTCAAGTGTAACAAGTCTTCAGATCACGAGGACAAAAAGACTTCAGTGATGCCAAACACTCTTTGGGCTCTGGGTGGTTTTGGCTTTGTGCTCGCAAGGATTCTCTCTCAAATGCTTCAGAGGTGGGTGGCTCTCAAACGACAAAAGTCGTACACTAACTCTGAGCAGCCACCAATTTATGGTGTAGGGGGTTGGCTATTTATAGCCACTGGGCAACCCGACTTGATTTGTCCGAAATGACCCTGGGTCACTAAGGAACTCACACGTGTCCCAACGGTCGGATTTCAAACACACGTGGCAGCTTGACTTGGGCTACAAGTAAAGCTGACTCATCCCACTCTAGATAATATTTACTCTCATTGTCTTCGCTCGAAGACATAGGATTTGGTTGAGCATCACATCAGTCACCCTGAATTTGTTCACTTGGACCCCACTTAACAGTGAAGTGGTTCCTATGACTCCACAAAGAAGAAAAGGAAACAACGAAACAACTAAGTCTTCGTGCTCCATAGTCTTCATGCGATGTCTTCTCATGTCATAGTCTTCAATGTGAATAGCTTCACAGACCACAATTGTCTTCAATGTCTTCACACTTTTTTAGGGGTCATCTCCGGTAGGTAAACCGAATCAATGAGGGACTACTACCTGTGTTATCTTGAAATTCTCACAAACACATTACTCCCTCAACCAGGTTTGTCGTCAATACTCCAAAACCAACTAGGCGTGGCACTAGATGCACATACAATCTCCCCATTTTTGGTGGTTGATGACAAACTGGTTGAAGTTTTCAACGGGGATAAAAGTATGTGAAATTGTAGAGGATAAGATTTTGTCTTCATGGGTGGAAAAAAAGGCTCCCCCTGAAAATGTGCATATAAATGTTTTGCGTTGGAATGCAAATGCACATGGCAGGTTGTACTTGTGGAGATCCTCTTCACCATATGAAGACAATACATCATGCATGAACAGATATACAAGAGTAATGACATGCATAATGAAAAATGGACGTCTGCGGAATGACTTCATGCAAGATTTATCATCGCACATGCGGAATTTATCGTTGCATCACAGAATAACAGAAAAAGTAGCAGACGAAGTTACAACTCAAAGAACCAAATGTATCAAAAGCGAGAGTTGTAACCACTTGGCAAAAGTATAGCAACCACCCACATGGACCCGCTTGAAGACTATCAACCTCTCCCCCTTTTGTCAATAAGGACCAAAAAGGTTTGAAGACATAGTATGTACTCGTTCCCATGAGGAGTAGGTGAGGCAGCAGGGTCGTCGTTGAGGTTTGGTGGTGCAGACGAACTTGGTGCAGTGTCGATACGCGCTGAAGTTGGAGGTGGTGAAGTAGCATCATTGGCGTCATCAAGAACTCTGGCATTAATAGTTCCCGCGGAGGAGGAGTACTCAGAATCTTTGAGTGATGGAGTCCGACGCAAGACAACATTCCTGGGAGGAGTGGTATCAAACTTGAATCTTTCTATGAAGCCATTGTCTTGAAGATCAGCTTCAGCACTGAGCAAAGTCAGACTCTTCCAAGACCTCCGACAAGTTTCATGAGTGACAAACGCATTCTTGGTGGCAAGATTTCGAATGCGATTAACATCCACCAAGAGGCTTTGCATCTGATGCTTTAGCCAGTAATGATGCTTATCGTGTTTCTGATGCAAGGCCACGAGAATCTCTCGGTCATTGAGCACACGAGATCTCTTCCGAGGCCTTGGAGCAATAGTGCTTTCAGTGGCTTCAGTACGAGCACGGCGAGTATTGCCAGCCAACAGATAAACATGAGTGGCAGCATGAACTCCTTCAACATGCTGAGAGAAACTCCGACGATCGACATTGTGAAGATAAATTGCCTCCTTGGCAGGCTCTAGGTATATGGCTTCGATGGACATATCAACCTCTGGCAAGAATATGAGATGGTTGCAAGCAGAGGGTTGATAGTTAATAGCAGAGTGAAGCTTGATCATTCGCATTACCCATGGAGCATAGAATTTCAGACCAAATATGTCTGAGCCAGATGCAGCAAATTGGCGAATGAAGAAATCCTGAGCATTGAAGCTGATGCCATTGAGAATATAGAAGACCAAAGTCTTCATTGAGCCTTCAAGCTTAGCTGAGGAAGAATGTCCTTTGATGGTCCATAGAGTTCTCCTAATAATGTGATATATGGTGTGGGGCAGATACTCTAGGTCTTCAACAAATAATTCCTTGGGATATTCAGTATCCTGTGGCATTGGCTTCATCATACTCAGCATTTGGCTCATATTGGGCTTAGGCTTCTGGAAGATGCTTTCCAATGCATTGCGGTGAAGTTGACAACCAGGTTCATATAGTTCACCTGGAGTGGACAGGCCAGTAAGCTCACTGAGATCAAGAGCTTTGGCTTCATGATGTACATTGCATGTCATTCACTCAAGGACCCATGTCTTCGGATCCCTGTTGTAGCCGCGAATGTGGAGAGTTGCATAGAATTGCAGCAGAAGCTCTTCATTCCAATTTTCTTTATCTGTCACAAACTAGAGAAGTCCTGCATCTCTGAAACAGTCTAGGGCTTCTTATAAGCATGGCAGGCCAGCAATGGCTTCACAGTCCAGATGCATATGAGGAAATATGTGCCCTTGATTATACAGGACACAGGAGTAATAACTGCTCTGCTGATAACTCCAAAACCGATCTAATGATATTCTTGGCTGGGAATATGGGTTCTTGAAGCTATCAAAGAAGGTGTTGGGTGCAATGAAGCCATTGACATTGAATGATCCTGGTGCAGATGCAGTACCTGGAAACCTTGGCAGCCTTGGTTTTGGCTTCTGAACCTGTGTCCCGTGCTCCACATGATAATCAAACTGAGGTCCGGGAGCAGGCGGAGGAACCAGAATTGGCCATCTGACAGTGACAAGCTCGCCTTGATAAAATGCATGCTCAAAGGTGTGTGGCCTTGGTGGCGGTACAGGAGAAGTGGCATTAGCAATGGACTGATCATTGGCTTCAAGCACAGTGTTCATTGCAGGTGCCACATTATCTTCTGCCATGACAACGTCATTGGCGTCAGTAGGGTTATTGGTGGTTGTCTCAGGATTTTCAACCTCCACTTGAGTAGCTGGAGGGTCGAGCACAGACACGTTCTCCTCGAGAACATCTTCTTGGTTGGTAGGGGGTGTGGCAACACGTTCTTCTTCTTGACGGGGTTCTTGATTTTCATCGGCTGATGCAGCCGATATGTCTTCAGCAACATTGGCTTCAGACGCACAGACATTCGCAGTAGGAGTGGCTTCAGGAAACTCTAGCTGTGCTGCCATGTTGGGTTGCACTTCTCTTTCTGGAACGCTCGATGGAGCGATTTGTGGCCTTGGTCCTTTGCGAAGCCTGCGAAATGTGGGTGACGCCTTTGGAGTAGGAGTGGGATGGACCACATAGTCATCGTCATCATCATCAAGTACCGGATTGGTGACTTGAGGTGGGGGCGTTTGCGGTGAGTCTTGACTTGGTGTAGCTGGTTGGGGGCGATCAGCCCATGAGGCATCCTGAGAGATTGGCGTCAAAGGATGACCAATACTAATGAGTTCGCTGTTTGTGAGAACAAGCGATGATACCGTTTGGTGCTCAATTTGAGGAAGGACTTCATCATCAACTACATTGTCATGGGACCAATGTCTTCAGCCATGGTGGGGTTAATGGCTGGAACTTCTTTAGCTTCAGGAGCCTCTGTGGAAGCAGGCTCGTGAACTATCAACTGACGTTCTTGGTGTTCGGATGCAGGATGAGCAAAAGAGATGGGCTCAACCACGAGGGGCTCTATGGGAGCAGCCCAATCTTTCTTCTTGGTCTTTCTTTTCTTGGTGGGTGGGGCATCGTCAGTGGTGTTCTTGAGTTTGCGCTTTCTGGCTTCGGCTTCAGCTGCCCTGGTTTTCTTCTGTTCTGAAGCCACTGTGGGGACCTTAGGCTTCGAGCCTGTCATACTGGCAGGGAAGACAATGCAAGGTTCTTCCCGCCTCGGTGCTTCAGCTTGGGCCACATCAGGCTTCTTCTTCTTGGCAGCCAGTTTGGGGTCAATGCCAGGACGCCCAAGTGCCTTGCGCTTCTCAGCTTCATTGCAAACTTGAACACACTTGGCATCTAGATTTTTCATTCGCTCGCGTGAACCTTTGGCTTCTTCGCGCTTCTTGCGAAATGCCTCCTTGAGGTCATGCAACATCAGCTTGAAGTTTTGAACATCAGCCACACTGAGCTTGGCCACGTGCTTCTTGAACTGGTCTTTCTCATAGTCAATTTTGTTTTCCAGTTCAACAATTCTCTGAGCCAGAGCCAGCTCAGGAGCAATCGCGCCTTGGAAGGCGACACTGATGCCAATTGGGAGCTGAAGATCATCAAAGCTAAGATTGGGGTTGTCAAACCACTTATCAATGAAGTTGTCCAGAATGTTCACATCAAAGAGGGGCAGATCATTGAAGATCTCCTCCTCTTGCTTGCTCTTAATCAGCTGCTCAAGAGCATCGTCACCACACTCATCATCAGTTGACAGATCAATAGCTTCAGTTTCGTTCCTCAAAACGGCAGCAGGTGTCAGGGCTTGACCAGAACTCTGAACATGTTTATTCTGGGGCTTCTCTTTCTTCTTGGAGATGCGAGAGAGATCTTCAGAATTGATACTTGGAGCAGGAGGGGTAGTTGCTAATGGCTTCACTCATGAAGCTTTAGAAGTAGCAGAAGGTTTTGAAGTCTTAGTTTTCTTCTGCTTCTGCGCATCATCAGAATTAGCATCATCAGCAGAGTGATCCACATTTGCACCTTGGACGGCAATATGAGTGATGAGGCCTTCAAGGTTGTAGAAGGGGCCGATTCTGTTTTCATTGGCTACACGGGTGCCATGTTCCCGAGGAGCAGACAGACCTGAGTTGAAGTCAAGTCCAAATGCCTTCTTGTTCTTCACAGCAGAGTCTTTGGCGAACTTGAAGTTGCGCTTGAACAGATTGTCTTCGCGACACCACAGGAGAGAAGAAGGGTCAGCATTCTCTGGCTGTGGTCCGCGAACCATGCACGGATAGAAGCCTTGATCAACAGCTTCAGTCTTGGACCTGTGAGGAAGATTTTTGTATTGGGTATCTCCCCAGGGTCGCTTGATGGCATTCTTCTCGACATACTCAGCAGTGACAAATCTGTATTTGAACCATTCCTCTGCCCAATATCTTCGAATCCATTGTATTCGATTCTTGCGTTCACCATAGGTCTCTTCGGGGTCTGTCTTGTATAGTTCGTGCAGATTTGGTGTTGAATCTTTGGAAGTATTCCCACGGTGCTTTCTGCCACCCTTTCTAGCTGACTTCTCAGTAGCCATGAAGCTTAAACTTAATGGCTTCAAGGCTAGCAAAGGCTTCCGACGGCTGGTCAGATAAGAACTGGCTTCAGGAGAATTTATGTGACTCTGTAAGAATTCTGCAAATGAATGCAGACTATGAGAACCAAGGGATTCTCTCAAGGACATGTACCTGTGACAGCATTAGAGGTGCGAGGGAAGGGGAAGAGGTCATATGCATTCTCAGAAGATTTTGAAGATAAATTAGTTTGAAGACATTGACCTCATGACGCGAAGACATTCACTTATTTGTTGTGAGTTGGTTCCAGATTTGTACGAATCCAAGAATAAGTACAAGTGAGTAATCTAACTTGTAGAGAAGCACAAGTGAACAGACTAGGCATAATATGAGATGCATAACTGGATAGATTCAACTTTGGAAGTATAGAAACCACTTTTGGTAATGAAGGATGAATCTATCAGATCAAAAAGACAGTAAAAAGTAAGTTTTAATTACCACATGAAGAACTGCTAGACAAAGCAAAGTTGGAGGCCGAGCAATTCGATCTCCTGTGCCCTAACTTGGCGACAAAAGACACCTACGACGGCGGCGGAGAAGACGAGGTCCGCGGCCGGCGTGAGGACGGCGTCGGTGAGGTCGCGGCAGCTAAGCGCTTCGTTGGCGGCGGCATTGAGAGCTAGCGGTGGCGCTAGGGTTCGTGAGAGGTGGCGAGGTGGAAGAAGGATTTTGATCGTGATGTGACGGGTATTTATAAGGAAAGGGATGGCACAACGCAATTACGCAGGTGCCCCTAGTGGTTCACATCTGAAGGGCACGTGGCAAGCATGCAACACCTTGGAAGTTGTTCCATGTTCCCACGCACGCCTGGATTGTCGGGGTGGTCGTTCCGAATTCTCTGGCTTTCAGGCAATAAAGATATAGCATTAAAAACAGATATAAATGTTTGTCAGATTGACTTCAGCCGACAAGGTCTCAGTGAAGACAATCGACAGTTTTCAATAGAATGCATATGATTTGGACAGATAGAGTTGAGGTAGAAGCATAGATAGATTAGGGTCTGATCACATTCACTTAGATCAAAAGTTCAGCAAGAAGCCATAGATATAAATGAATGCTGTAGAGGATAGAACACAAATATGTATATAACTAGTATAGGACCAAATCAATAAGATGAAGATAAACCTGAACATAAGTTAAGGATGAAGACAAATCAAGTACGAAGACTTTGCAATCATAACGCCAAGGGAAACACTTCAAACAAAAGATTGGTGGTAGCGTTACCCACCGTATAGGAAGTATTAGACCCAGACACGGCACACAATTATCGTGGCGCTCCGAAGTCAAATTCCGCATTAATGTATTCACACTTAGAGTGTATGTCTTCATTGGTTGAAGATATACATTACTTCACGTGTTGCACATCTAAATCATCAAATGCATAAGTGATGCGGAGCATCCCTCGCTCATCCCCATGGACGTACCTACATCTCCCTCAACACCACTTGGACCCATGACAAGAGCTCGAGCGAAGGCTATTGAAGATAAGGTGAACTCGCTCCTCTCTGAACTCCCTCTCTCTACTCACGAGACATGGCTACTACCTCGTACGGAGACTCTGTGCGTGATCAGGTACATGGAGAAGAGCCACGGGACGACTACATCCAATGGCCAAGGTGGCAAGGACACCAAGCGTGAAGACCAAGAGGAAGGACTGCTTTGGAAGCTACAGGACCTGGATGACCGGCCAGGCAAGGACGTCCGATCCCTGGAAGGTGCTACAACTGAGAGAAGGAAGGCAGGCCAGAGCCCCATGTTACGGACGACCGGCTGAGCCCGGACGACCGGACACTCCCAGGCTCCGGACGACCAAGCCCCTACAGACGTCCGTGCGAGCAACCACAGAACAGATATTATGGCAATCCGAAGGCTTCCGGACGACCGTACGCGTGTCAACAGAATCGAATCTACGGTCATCCGAAGAACCCCAGACGTCCGGGACCCCGCGAGCCTCCGGACGACCGGCGCCCCACGGACATCCGGACCCTGGCTATGTCCAGCTGTGGGCTGAGTCCCATGTACCCTTTCACTTTGCCACTCTTTTGCACTAAGACTATATATAGACCACTCCCACCTCCTAGATAGGGTTAGCACTATGATAGCTCATTTTGAGATAGAGCACTGCTCATCCGTACCGGATCTACCCCATGTGAGGGACCGTGCCTCCTCGGAGAAGATCCATTCGGATTCAAGGCCTCCATCCGGAGAAGACAATCAAGACCTCCTCACGGAGAAGAACGGTTCCTCGTGTATCGTCCTTTGTTGACTTTGTATCTTGTGTTACTTTGTGCCTCGATGATATAGACCTTATGTGATCGATCTCTTATCGGTTGAGTGTTTCTCTTGTTCTCCCCCATGATTTCCTCGTGTTCTTTCACGCGTTGTTCGTGTTTCCCCGTAGGATCCACTCCAAACGTGAAAGATCGGACCCTAGGGTTCTGCCCTACATCATCTTGGTATCATGAACCACGTTGATCACGTTTTTGAAGCCCCTACCCCATCTTTTCTAGCTTGATTTTGTTGTTTTCTTCCTAAATTCGAAAATTCCCCACCAAAAATAGCCCCCAATTTTTTTTGTGATTTGTTGGTGACTTGAAATTTTGTTGGATTTGGTCCATGGATTTGTGTTGCCACGTGTGGATCTAGCTTTCCCCACCTCCCCACCCTTTTCCATCCACAAACCCGCTCGATTTCGACATCACCATCTTCCTCCACCCCGAAATTGTGTTGTTCATCCCGTGCCCGATTTTCCCCCAGGATACTGACGACCGGACCCAGCCGGACGTCCGACGACCTCCGGACGACCGTCACCACCCGGACGTCTGGGCAACTCTGACGAAACTGAATTTTGTTCAGTTCGGCCACCACCACATCCCCACCTTCCACCACATCTTCCAAACCCACATACACCACCATCATCCCCAATACCTCCTATGACGATTTTGACACGTTTTGGTCTTTGAGATTTTGAGTTGTGGCTCCCGTGTCCTATTGTGTTTCGGCTATATAGGTATGGTTCGACATCATCATCATCACCGCGGCTCATCTTCGCAAGGGTCTCATCATCGCCAAGGACGGTAACCTCGACGACATCTTTGTCATACCTTGCAATTGCATTGATACCCACATGGCCTTACTTTTGCGTAGCTTACCCATCGAGACTAGCCATTGAGTATTGCCGGCAACGTGACTTGTGCACATTAGTGATCATACTCCATAGCATACATACCATACCATAGTGGTGCATATCTTGGCATCAACTTGTGTGTCACAAAGTTGTCATCGCATACACAATTGCTATCTTGGTTCGTGAAGTTTTGCATGAGAAAAGAGCTCAAAAGTGAAAGAGCCACCCAAGCTTTTAAGCAAAGAGGAAAGATAAGCAAAGAGCTTATGAGCAAGAACCATAGCATCATACTACATTAAGATTGTCCTACTCGGTCATCTTGGATCATAGCACCGAAATACCATACATATAGCATACTTGGGATAGAGGTCGTTGCATTTTTGCCTAGTAGGTTGTGCACAAGTTCCGTATCCGCCTATTGTGCAATCGTGCTAGCGTCTCTCGTGTATTGTGCAACAAGAGCATTTTCGTGGATTCCACATTTTGGCTCACTTTTGGTTTGCACAATCCCATTTATCTATTTGCGTGTGTGTTTCCGTGTACCCCTATTTGCTTGGTCTACTTGTTGCATTTGCAAATTTGTGAATCTTTTCCAACATTATTGAAGCTCACTTACAATTGCATCAAATTTTATGCCACTATCCTAACCAAGCTCCACCATAAGCTTTTACTTGTGTAGGTGTGAGAACCGACAAGAATTGGTACCAATAGTGCTATTTCATTGTCAGCATTTGAGTAAAATTGATTCATCATCAACATCGGTCAAGGTACATTGGTATAAGTTCTTCTCTTCTACCACTCACATTTTGCTTGGAATGATGGATAGGCCGAGTACTTCTACCAACCCACTCTTCATCGAGCAAGACGATGACATGTCATCATACGTCATCAAGAGCCACCTCTTTGGTGCACAACGAGTGTTGCATCAAGAGAAACAAGCTATGAACGTATGCATCGACGACCTCGCCACCGACTTGCGACTCTCCGAGCAACGTACCAAGGACTACTTTGACAACCAGCTCGACGCGCACAAGCAAGAGAACGATGCAAGGATGGACGAGATCCGCACTTTTTTGGTGAACCAGCCTCCTTCAACTTCTTCATACTCAAGACGGAGCCACTCAAGTCGACACTCCGACGACTCCTTCTCTGTCTCAAGTACACCGTTGTCGAACACTCTTCGACGAGCTGCGCGTCAAAACCATCATGCATCTCGCAACCCGCTGCACGACAAGCATTCACACGATCAAGTCGATGAGCAAGTCCCTCGTTCTCACTCAAACCAAGTCGCTTTTGCTCAAGCTCAAGAACAACAACGACAATGGCGCCAAGAGGAAAAAAGAGCGCGTCTACACCAAGAGGAACAAGACGCCGAGGCTTAACGTCTTCAACAACAACAACGAGAAGCGCAAGCTCTTGAGGCGCAACGTGCCCTTCAAGAATCAAGTCGAGCCATCGCAAACCGCAATCGCGAACGACGCAATCAAGAGGAAGCCCTTCGAGAAGAAATCCAAGAGAGGAACTACCAACCGCGAGTGCAACGTCAAGTTCCTCAAGCTCCTTCACAAGCTCGTCAAGCTCCATCTCAACCTCAAGTTCAACAAGAGCAAGTTGATCATGGACTTCCTCCATGCCAAGAGCAAAATGAGGATGACTACCCTCCCTGTCAAGGTCTTCATCATCACCATCTCCAACAACACAATGAAGAGCAACGCTATGGCAAGCTCAAATTCACAATGCCCAAGTTCAATGGAAGCAATGATCCCGAAGAATACCTCTCATGGGCATTGAAGGTCGACAAAATCTTTCATTTGCACAACTATGAGGAAGAGAAGAAGATCTCTATGGCATCACTTGAGTTCCAAGACTATGTGCTCATATGGTGGGAACAAGTCCTTGAGCACCGAGAAGCTAGAGGTGAACCTCCTATCACCACTTGGGCTCAAATGAAGGATGTCATGCGAGCACGTTTTGTGCCCACCTACTACAACCGCAATCTCTTCAAGAAACTCCAACTCCTCAAGCAAGGAACAAAGAGTGTTGAAGAATACTACAAGGAAATGGAGATAGCCATGATTCGAGCCAATGTCATGGAAGATGATGAGCAAACAATGGCATTTTTCTTGAATGGACTCAATCATCCCATCAAGAAGATCGCCGACTTCCAACTCTACTCCAACCTCATTGAGCTCATGCATCAAGCTACAAAGGCGGAACGTCAAGTGCAAGATGACTTCAAGTACGCCAAGTACTCATCTAAGACCAATGACATCTACAACAACCAAGCTTCAACAACTCCAACCTCTACATCAACCAAGCCTTCTCCAAGCAACGATGACAAGCCACGTTACAAGAAAACTTCGTCAAGTTCAAGTCGTCTTCCTCCTACTACAAGAAACTTCAAGCCGCGTGCTTCATCATCTACTCCGACCGATGAGACCATCAAGACAAGCTCCTTCAAGTGTTTCACTTGCAGCGACCGAGGCCACAATTCATATGAATGCACAAACAAGCGCACCATGATCCTCAACGACGATGGCACCTATGACTCCATGAGTGATCAGGATATGGAAGCCCTTGAGCAAGTGGCCATGCACAGGCGCGTGAACAAGGATGAAGATGATCAAGTCTTTTGTGATGAGGATTCGAGCCCCGCTCTCGTTGTCTCCAAGGTATTGACTCTTGAACATCAACAAGAAGAAGACCAAAGATGCCACATATTCCACACAAAGACCGGCATGAATGGAAGGTCCGTCAAGGTCATCATCGATGGAGGTAGTTGTCACAACTTGGCAAGTGAAGAACTATGCTCCAAGCTTCAATTGGTCAAGATGAAGCACCCGCACCCATACAAAGTCCAATGGCTAAGTGACTCCGGCACTATACGAGTTGAGCATACGGTCCAAGTCTCCTTCAAAATTGGTGCATATGAAGACACTTTGGAGTGTGATGTCGTCCCAATGTCTGTTCGCCACCTCCTTCTTGGTAGGCCATGGCAATTCGACCGTGGTGTCATCCACAACGGGCGTACCAATCACTATAGCTTCAAGATGAAAGGGAAGGAGTATGTGCTACGACCTATGTCTCCTAGTCAAGTGATAGCCGACAAGCAAGCCACCCATCATGGAGAGAAGAGTGAGAAAGTGATCCACCAAAAAGTGAGTGAGAGCCACAAGCCAAACTTGAGCGCCTCTTCGCCTAGAGAGAAAAACCTAGTCCTATTTGCCACAAAAAGTGAGATGAGAGAAGTGTGTGAGAACCCATCGAGTGTTATGCACTTTGTCCTTGTGTGCAAGGATGGGGAACCAAAACTAACACCTCTCATGAGCTACCTTTAGTGTTTCAATCTCTTTTGCAGGAATTCCAAGATGTTTTCCCCGATGAGCTACCTCCGGGTCTACCTCCTCTACGATGGATTGAGCATCGAATCGACAAACAAAGATCCATACCGCGTCAACCCCGAAGAAACTAAGGAGATCCAACGGCAAGTACAACAACTAATCGACAATAGTCATGTACGTGAAAGCCTAAGCCCTTGTGCCGTTCCTGTTATACTTGTGCCTAAGCAAGATGGAAGTTTCCGCATGTGTTCCGATTGTAGACCTATAAATGCTATTACCGTTCGCTATAGGCATCCCATTCCTCGCCTAGATGATATGCTTGATGAACTTAGCGGTGCCGCCTTTTTCTCAAAAATTGATCTTAAAAGTGGCTATTATCAAATCCGCATACAAGAGGGTGATGAATGGAAAACTGCTTTCAAAACCAAATTTGGCTTGTATGAGTGGTTAGTTATGCCTATGGGTTTATCGGAAGCTCCCGGTACTTTCATGCGTCTTATGCATTTTGTGCTTCGACCTTATATTGGAGTCTTTGTTGTGGTTTACTTTGATGATATTCTTGTGTTTAGCAAATCCATGAAAGAGCATCTTAATCATGTTAGGGCTGTTTTGCAAACCCTTCGCAAGGAACGTCTTTATGCCAACTTGAAAAAATGCACGTTTGGTGTTGACAAACTTGTTTTCTTGGGTTTTGTTGTCTCTTCCAAGGGTGTCCATGTTGATGAATCTAAAATTGAAGCAATTAAAACTTGGCCCCAACCCACCAATTTGCAACAAGTGCGTAGCTTTCTTGGTCTTGCGGGTTTTTATCGTCGCTTTGTGAAAGATTTTAGCACTATTGCCGCTCCTTTGCATGCCTTGAGTAAGAAGAATGCTCCTTTGTTTGGGGATCTTTGCAATCCACCGCTTTTTATGAGCTCAAATCTTTGCTTACTCATGCTCCAATTCTTGCTTTACCCAACTTTGACAAAACTTTTGAGGTTCATTGTGATGCAAGTGGTACCAGAATTGGCGGAGTTTTGATGCGAGAAAAATGAGCCATTGCATATTTTAGTGAAAAACTCTCCGGTGCTCAACTTAACTATCCCATCTATGATAAAGAATTGTATGCTTTAGTGCGTGTGCTACATGTTTAGGAACATTATCTTAGACCTCATGAGTTTGTCATCCATACCGATCATGAAACGCTTAAGTACTTAAAAGGTCAAACTAAGTTAAACAAGCGTCATGCCAAATGGAGTGAATTTATTGAATCTTTCCCCTATGTGATCAAGTACATTAAGGGTAAGGAAAATGTAGTTGCGGATGCACTTTCACGCATATGCACGCTTGTCACTAAACTTGAGTTGAATGTTATTGGCTTTGAGCACATAAAAGACTTGTATGCTAATGATCCATCTTTTGTTACTCCTTATGCTAAATGTTTGACGCATACATCTTGGGAACAATTTTACATCAAGGATGGTTATCTTATGAGAGCTAACAAACTATGCATTCCCGAGTCTTCTCTTCGTTTGCTACTTTTGCAAGAGGCTCATGGAGGCGGACTCATGGGACATTTTGGATGCGACAAGACATTCACCACGCTCTCCAAGAACTACTTTTGGCCCAAGATGTTCCGCGACGTCTCACCCTTCACCAACCGATGCTCTACATGTCGTAAAGCTAAGTCTACAGCTCAATACCATGGTCTTTACATGCCTCTTCCTATTCCTTATCAACCTTGGGAAGACATTAGCATGGTTTTTGTACTTGGTTTGCCTAGAACTCAAAATGGAAAGGATTCCGTGTTTGTTGTTGTGGACCGATTTTCTAAAATGGCACATTGCATTCCTTGCAACAAGATAGACGATGCTTCACACGTTGCAAATCTCTTTTGTAGGGAAATCTTGCACCTCCATGGAGTACCAAAGACAATCGTCTCCGACCGTGATGTCAAGTTCTTGAGTTAATTTTGGAAGACACTATGCGCCAAGCTTGGAATCAAGCTCTTGTTCTCATACGCATACCATCCTCAAACCGATGGCCAATCGGAGGTGACGAACCGTACACTCTCCACTCTACTTCGCGTGTTGATCAAGAAGAACATCAAGGAGTGGGAGGCATGTCTACCCATGCCGAGTACGCCTACAACCGTGAAAGACATTCGACTACCGGCAAGTCCCCTTTTGAGGTCGTCTACGACTTCAACCCATTGTGCCCATTGGACATTCTACCCCTTCCTCTATAAGAGCGCACCAACATGGATGCGAGTGCATGGGCAAGCTACATCAAGAAGATGCATGAGGATACAAGGCACACCATCAAGCGCCAAGTATAATGACTAGCGACCAAGCTCAACGTCAACAAGCAACCCATGATCTTCAACATTGGCTACACCTTCTCAAGGACCGCTTCCCCAATGAATGTAAGTCCAAACTTCTACCTCGAGCCGATGGACCCTTCAAGGTGCTAGCACGCTACAACAACAACGCCTACAAGATCGACCTCCCATGAGACAAGTACAACATGAGCGACATCTTCAACATCACAGACCTCGTGCCATACCATGGTGATGAAACTTTTTATCCGAGGTCGGATCTTTCCCAAGGTGGGGGGGAGATGATGTGGAGCATCCCACGCTCATCCCCATGGACGTACCTACATCTCCCTCAACACCAGTTGGACCCATGACAAGAGCTCGAGCGAAGGCTATTGAAGATAAGATGAACTCGCTCCTCTCCGAACTCCCTCTCTCTACTCACGAGACATGGCTACTACCTCATACGGAGACTTTGTGCGTGATCAGGTACTTGGAGGAGAGCCACGGGACGGCTACATCCAATGGCCAAGGTGGCGAGGACACCAAGCGTGAATACCAAGAGGAAGGACTGCTTTGGAAGCTATAGGACCCGGACGACCGGCCAGGCATGGACGTCCGACCCCTCCAAGATGCTATAGCCGAGAGAAGGAAGGCAGACCAGAGCCCCAGGTTACGGACGACCGACCGAGCCCGGACGACCGGACACTCCTAGGCTCTAGACGACCGAGCCCCTCCGGACGTCCGTGCAAGCGACCACAAAACAGAAATTATGGCAATCTGAAGGCTTCCAGACGACCGTGCACCTGTCAATAGAACTGAATCTATGGTCATCTGAAGAACCCCGGACGTCCGGGACCCCATGAGCCTCTGGACGACCGGCACCCCACGGACGTTCGGACCCTGGCTGCGTCCAGCTATGGGCTGTGTCCCATGTACCCTTTCACTTGGCCCCTCTTTTGTACTAAGACTATATATAGACCACTCCCACCTCCTAGATAGGGTTAGCACTATGATAGCTCATTTTGAGATAGAGCACTGCTCATTCGTACCGGATCTACTCCACGTGAGGGACCGTGCCTGCTCGGAGAAGATCCATTCGGATTCAAGGCCTCCATCCGGAGAAGACAATCAAGACCTCCTCATGGAGAAGAATGGTTACTCGTGTATCATCCTTTGTTGACTTTGTATCTCGTGTTACTTTGTGCCTCGATGATCTAGACCTTGTGTGATCGATCTCTTGTCGGTTGAGTGTTTCTCTTGTTCTCCCCCGTGATTTCCTCGTGTTCTTCCGCGCGTTCTTCATGTTTCCCCGTAGGATCCACTCGAAACGTGAAAGATCAGCCCCTAGGGTTCTTCCCTACATCAATAAGTGTTAGGGTGTGTGTCCAATCACATGACATTTGAGGATTCCAAGATATTTAGCTCACACTGCAACTTGCAAAACCCTTTCTCATCCAAGGGCTTTGTGAAGATATCAGCCAATTGCTCTTCAGTGTTGACGTGAATGATATCAATATCTTCCTTCATGACATGATCTCTGAGAAAGTGATGACGAATTTCAATGTGCTTTGTCTTCGAGTGCTAAACTGGGTTGTTGGCAATCTTGATGGCACTTTCATTGTCGTAGTAGAGTGGCACATTTTTCAGGTGGATACCATAGTCCTTGAGAGTTTGCTTCATCCAGAGAAGCTGAGCATAGCAAGATCCTGCAGCAATGTATTCGAATTCAGTAGTGGAGAGAGATACACAGTTCTTCTTCTTTGAAGACCATCAGATAAGAGATTGTCCCAGAAAGTGACATGTGCCTGATGTGGACTTGCGATCAACCTTGTCACCAGCATAATCAACATCTAAGAATCCAACTAGATCAAACTTTGAGCCCTTTGGATACCATAATCCTAGTGTTGGGGTGTAAGCCAAATATCGAAGAATTCGCTTCACGGCTAAGTGATGCGATTCCTTTGGTGCCGCTTGGAATCGGGCACACATGCAAACACAAAGCATTATATCTGGCCTAGATGCACATAAATAAAGTAAAGAACCAATCATGGAGCGGTATACCTTTTGATCGAACTCTTTACCATTGGCGTCGGGACCCAGATGACTTTTGGTTGGCATTGGCATCGTGTATCCTTTGTAGTCTTGCATTCCAAACTTCTTTAGGCAATCTTTGAGATATTTTTCTTGAGATATGAAGATGCCATTGCATTGCTGACGGATTTGGAGACCCAGAAAGAACTTCAGCTCGCCCATCATGGACATCTGATATTGCTCTTGCATCATGTGACCAAACTCATTGCTGTATTTCTTGTTAGTGCAGCCCAAGATAATGCCATCCGCATAGATTTGGCACACAAATAGTTCATCATCATATGTCTTCGTGAAGAGTGTAGGATCTAGTGAACTAGGTTTGAAGCCTTTGCTCTTCAGGAAGTCTTTGAGTGTGTCATACCAAGCACGAGGGGCTTGTTTGAGGCCAAACAGTGCCTTGTTGAGCTTGTATACCATATCAGGATGTTTTGGATCTTCAAAGCCAGGAGGTTGTGCAACATATACTTCTTCTTCAATCTTTCCATTTAGAAAGGCACTCTTCACATACATTTGATACAGAAGGATGTTGTGATGATTTGCATAGTCTATCAGTATGCAAATGGCTTCAAGCCTAGCCAGCAGAGCAAATGTTTCATCAAAGTCAATCCCTTCCACTTGAGTGTATCCTTGAGCAACGAGACGGACCTTGTTTCTGACAACTTGACCATGCTCATCTTGCTTGTTGCGATATATCCATTTGGTGCCAATGATATTTTGCTTACGAGGATCAGGACGCTTGACCAATTCCCACACATTGTTCAGCTCTAACTGTTGAAGCTCTTCTTGCATAGCTTGAATCCATTCAGGTTCCATGAAGGCTTCAATAACTTTCTTGGGTTAAGAGATTGAGACGAATGCAAAATGCCCACAGAAATTTGTTAGCGGTGTTGCTCTTTGAGTAGCTCTTGAACAAGTGAGTGGACCAGGTGCATTGATGCTGTCTATTATCTTCTCAATCTGTACTTCATTTGCAACACGAGGATGAACAGGACGAAGATTTTGCTCTTGCTAATCAATTTCATCGTTTGGAGGATTGTCTTCAGGCTGAGCATTGTCTTCAGGTTGATTAGGTGCAGAAATGATAAGTTCCTCTTTAGTCTGAGCCTCAGAAGGTATGATTTCTCCAATTCCCATTTGCTTGATTAATTCACTAGGAGGTACTTCATCTAGCACATTTGGCAGGTGCTCTCTTTGCGAGCCATTAGTCTCATCGAACCGCACATCCACAGTTTCAACCACTTTATAGTGAAAGAGGTTGAAGACTCTGTAGGAGTGCGAATCCTTTCCGTAACCAAGCATAAAACCCTCATGTGCTTTCGGTGCAAATTTTGAAGGGTGATGTGGATCCTTGATCCAGCACCTAGCACCAAATAATCTAAAGTAGCTTACATTTGGCTTCTTACCAGTTAGGAGTTCATAGGATGTTTTCTTTAGAAGCTTGTGAAGATAAACACGGTTGATGACATGGCATGCAGTATCAATGGCTTTAGTCCAGAACTTGCGTGCAGTCTTGTACTCATCGAGCATCATTCAGACCATCTCGATAAGGGTTCTGTTTTTGCGCTCCATGATGCCATTCTGCTGAGGTGTGTAAGGAGCAGAGAACTCATGAGTGATGCCCATAGTATCCAGATAAAGGTCGAGGCCGGTGTTCTTGAACTCAGTGCCATTGTCACTTCTGATATGCTTGATCTTGATGCCATAGTTCGTCATGGCATGATTGGCAAAGCCTCTGAAGACATCCTGCACTTCATTCTTGTAGAGGATTATATGCACCCAAGTGTATCTTGAATAATCATCAACAATGACAAAGCCATAGAGGCAAGCAGTGGTAGTGAGAGTAGAGTAGTGAGTAGGGCCGAATAAATCCATGTGTAGCAGCTCAAAGGGTTGAGATGTTGTCATGATTGTCTTCGAGGGATGCTTGGCCCTAGTCATCTTTCTAGCTTCGCAGGCACCACACAAATGATCCTTCTTGAACTTGACGCCTTCGATGCCCACGACATGCTTCTTCTTCATGAGAGTGTGTAAGTTCCTCATGCCAGCATGCCCTAGCCTTTGATGCCAAAGCCAGCACTCTGAAGCTTTTGCTAGAAGAAACATACGGCCATCTGTGGTCCTACTGAGAAATCTACCATATACAGATCATCTTGCCGATACCCTTCAAAGACTAGAGACTTGTCAGATTCCATTAGTACAAGGCAACGATATTTTCCAAATAGCATAATCATTTTTAAGTCACAAAGCATTGAGACAGACATTAAGTTGAAACCAAGGGATTCAACAAGCATCACTTTATCCATGTGATGATCCCTTGATATTGCAGCTCTACCTAGACCCAATACCTTACTTTTACCAGTGTCAGCAAATGTGATGTGACTCTTGTCTGATGGATGTAGCTTTGAATCCATCAGAAGACTTCGATCGCCGGTCATGTGGTTAGTGCATCCACTCTCCATAATCCATTCTGAAGTACGAGGTGTCATAGCCTACACTGCAGTTTGGGGGATAGGCTTCACCAAGCGAGTTGTGAAGCATAAACATTTGACGAACAAGTGGAACATGGAAATTCAGACCATGGTTAGGATAGATAGGATGAATGTCAAGGAATCCCGAGACGAAATACATAGTCAGACCATTTGTGCATTTTATCTTGCGCCCCACAAGATGTTTAAGGTCCCCAACATTAGCATCAAACACCTTTGATTCCCGGCTGGAGACCTTTCCTTGCAAAAGAGAGTTAAGTTTTCTTAACCACCCACATTTTCAGGGGTGGCTTAGAAGCAATGAGTCTAAGTCCAACATCTGAGAACTTCGGCTTTGGAGCCCTAGTAAATAGCCTTGTAGGAGGTGAATAATACTCATAGGAATAAGCAGAAAAGTTCTTTGTTTTATGAACATAGAGGTTTGAGGAACCACGCTCATATTCATGGGTCTGAGTATGATTTCCCTGCAAAACATTGAAGTTAGGGTGATTCAGATGAGTCCTCGGTCTGTATGAATCTTTTGGACCATATGACGCCTTTGGTATGGGGTTTTTCTTCTTCCCAGGTGGTGTCATGATGACATTCACAGGAAGATTCTCTAGACAACTTTTGGGTACCCATATCTTCTTCATAGGTGGCCCATTCCTGCAGTTAGTACCAATATACCTGGCAAACACTTCGCCATGCTGATTCTTAAACAGTTTATAGTTTGCATCAAAGGATTCATCAACGATAACAGGGTTAGCACAAGTGAAGCCAGATAAGGTGGATGGATCTATTGAAGGTTCCTTTGCAGCAACCCATGTGGTTAGCGGGTACTGCTCAGGCTTCCAGTAAGACCCATCAACATTCATTTTCCTCTCGAACCCAACACCCTCTTTCCTAGGGTTTCGGTTCAACATCTGCTTTTTGAGGACATCACATAATGTTTGATGCCCTTTGAGAATTTTGTACATCCCTGTCTCAAGAAGTGTCTTCAACCTAGCATTCTCATCAGCAATAGTAGTTATATCCTCAGCAGAGGGGTTAGTTACCACATTGGCAGTTGAAGATATTGCAACAGGAGTAGCAGTAGAACATTCAGCAATAGAGGTAGCGTTATCACGCTCAATGCATTTTATACATGGTGGTTCAAATCCTTCCTAAGCGGGACTGATCTATTGAGCGCGAAGTGACTCGTTCTCTTTTTGAAGATCTTCATGAATCGCTCTCAATTTCTCAAGATCTTGCTTCCTTTGAAGATAATCGTAGGAAAACTTTTCATGAGTTGTTGTGAGTGTTTCATGACGACTTTCAAGTTCTTTGTACTTAACATGAAGATTTTTGATGTCACCAATTAAGGATTGAGATCGGGTCATTTCCGCGTCCAACGGGTCATCGCTTTTGTCTAACAGTTTTTGAATATGTTCCATAGCTTTTTGTTGTTCAGTTGCAATTTGAGCAAGTGTTTTGTAACTAGGTTTGGAGTCACCATCAGTGTCATCTTCACTTTATGTTTGAAAGTAGGCATCGCGTGATTTTACCTTGGCACCATGTGCCCTGAAGCAGTAGGTGGGAGCCGAGTTGTCCTTGTCATTATCATCAGCGTTGGTGATGGAGCCATTGTCTTCGGTGGTGAAGATGGACTTGGCAACGAAGGCTGTAGCTAGGGCGAGACTCGCAACACCAGAGTCGGACTCCTCCTCAGACTCCACCTCCGCCTCCTTAGAAGCAAACTCCTCCTCTGAATCCATCTACTTGCCAATAAAAGCAAGAGCCTTGCCAGATGAGCTTTTCTTGTGTGATGAAGACTTAGAAGAAGACTTGGAAGAAGACTTTGAGGATTTCTTCTTCTTCTTCTTGTCATCGGAATCATATTCTTTGCTCCTCTTCTTATTCTTATCATTGTCCCACTATGGACACTCAGAGATGTAGTGACCAGGTTTCTTGCACTTGTGGCAGGTTCTCTTCTTGTGGTCATGGGTGGAAGCTTCATCATTTCTTGAGCTGGATCATAAAGACTTTCTGAAGCCTTTCTTCTTGGTGAATTTCTGGAACTTATTCACAAGCATAGCAAGCTCCTTTCCAATGTCTTCAGGATCACTAGAACTGCATTCAGATTCTTCTTCAGATGAGGAAACAACCTTTGCCTTGAAAGCACAAGTTCGGCCATAGTTCGGGCCATAGATATCTCGTTTCTCAGATAGCTGGAACTCATGTGTGTTGAGCCTCTCAAGTATGTCAGACGGATCGAGAGTCTAGAAGTCAGGGCGTTCTTGAATCATCAGGGCTAAGGTGTCAAATGAGCTGTCAAGTGATCTCAGTAGTGTCTTGACTATTTCATGCTTCGTGATCTGAGTGGCGCCGAGTGCTTGGAGCTCATTTGTGATATCAGTGAGGCGATAAATGTGAGCTGGACGTTCTCATTGTCGTGTCTCTTGAAGTGGTTGAAGAGGTTGCGAAGGACACTGATCCTTTGATCTTGCTTAGTTGAGACGCCTTCATTGACCTTGGAGAGCCAGTCCCAGACTAGCTTCGATGTTTCCAGAGCACTCACACGGCCATACTATCCTTTGGTCAGATGACCACAGATGATGTTCTTGGCGGTAGAGTCCAGTTGAACGAACTTCTTGACATAAGCAGGGGTGACACCTTCACCGGTCTTGGGAATGCCATTCTTGACGACATACCACAGATCGACATCAATGGCTTCAAGATGCATGCACATCTTATCCTTCCAGTAGGGATACTCAGTGCCATCGAAGATGGGGCATGCAGCAGAGACTTTGATTATCCCTGCAGTTGACATAGCTAAAACTCCAAGTGGTTATACCGAATCACACAAAACAAGGGAATACCTTGCTCTGATACCAATTGAAAGAGCTAGATGACGACTAGAGGGGGGTGAATAGGCGATTTTTATGAAAGACTTCAAAACATGGGAGTTTCGAAGCCAAACAATAGAAATGACACCATTCTTATGCAGCAGAAGGTATACTACACTAGGCAAGCCATAGTCAAGTATTCAATGAAGTGAAAGCACGAAGACTATAAGCACCTAGGTAGTAAGGATCAGGATGGAAGATAGTATGAAGCCAATCAGAACAAGCAGTCACACAGTGAAGTCAAACAGATAATGCAAGCAGGCAATGACTTCACAAAGACAAACTGTAAGTAAAGAGAAGTGAGAGATATAACCAGAAGCTTGGGGAGGACAGAGATTTGTTCGACCAGTTCTAGTTGCTTTGACAACTGTACGTCTGGTTAGGGAGGCTGAGATTCAACTCAGAAGACCGCGGGCATCTTCACCTTATTCTACTTGAGCTAAGGACACCTAGTCCCCGCCCAATCACTTAGGTAAGTCTTCAAGTTAGACTTCCAAACCTTCACAGACTTCGTTCACCGGCAATCCACAATGACTCTTGGATGCTCAGAATGCAGCGCCTAACCGGCTGGATGATTTTAGATTCTTATTGAAATAGAGAAACGAATTCAAATTCAGTTCGAATTGCAGCAGTAGTATAGACATTTGGAATGCACTAAAATGTTGGTATGAGTAGGTTACATGCATTATACAGCCGACGGAAAAAATTAATTAGACATAACATGGATTCATACCCCCTCCTTCCATCTATATAGGGTGTAATGCGTTTTTAAGACCGCCTTTGACTATTGACAAGATTAATAGTACATGACATGCACAATATGAAAATTATATCATTGAAAGCTCCTTTCACACACGGATTTAATGGTGTGCTTTATGTAAGTTGCATGTCATATATTATTGCTCTAATATTTGGTTAAAGTTAGCATCGAAAAACGCATTAGGCCCTATATGAACGAAAGGAGGGAGTAGCTTTGAATAGCATTTGTATAGTAAAACGGGGCAAGACTCTCTCTTTGTGTGGTGTGAATAGTTTTATTTTTTCGTTTTCTTTTTGGTTGAGGGAAGCGCGAATTGATTTGGTACATACAAGTACAATATTACACGTTAGGCTTGTCCCTGAAATTCAACCCGCGCCTTGTTATATCCCAAAAATTTAGATATTGTGCTCTCAAAACTGGCGCCTTCACAACCTGCGCCTTGCTATCCCGAAATTACAACGCACGCGAAAACTCCCTCCAGCTGCCAAATCCCGACACACGAAATCCCCTTCTTATCCTGAGCCGAAAGGGCCGCTAGTTCAAATCGGTGGGGGTACTTTTTTAACACACCCTACATTTTGGACAAGCGCGTCCCTAAGTCATGGTTCACCCCCTCCCATCGCCTCCTTTTCGCCATTCAAAATCTCAGGTCGCCATAACCTCTCCGCTCCAGCTGCGAAACCCCAAGTGCATCAGTGGCAGAATAACATTCTAACTATACAAGCTTTCATATGGTTTCACTTTATTTTGGCCATGTTACTTTGCATTCCTCTGCTCTTCCAATTATTGTGAACCAAACACCCAAGTTGACAGAAATTCTGTGTTTACAAATGCTCTGTTTACCTTGTGCATTCCTATACTATTCTGGTGTTTTTCCTCTCCTTGCATTTTTAGAATCATGCAAGCCAAATGAGCCCTTACAGAATTACTTTAGTTACAGGTAGGTGTCGAAGGGAACTTTGTGTGGTTTGTCCCGTTCCTGCCGCGATGTTATCCACCTCAACTGAGCTACTCCATCTACAGAAGCATCCACCAATCCAGACATCACGACTCCTGACCATCTTTCGCCGCCTCAAATCTCCTTCCCTGCCGCCGGCACCCACCGCAATGGCATCACCATCATTGACTCAGCAGATGAACCTGAGGAGTACACGGGTCCACAAGAGAGGTCACACTCTTTTGTTTCTGTTGATGTTATGCATTGCTTAAAATTACCTGCTACTTTATCATCCTGTTCACCTCTTGGACTCCAAGTCAGGTCCAGATTAATGTTCAAACTTGAGTTCTAAATTAGTTGTGGGGCACATATCGAGGCAGCAATGAATAGTATCTCTGTCTAATATCTGGTTCACCTAGGGTATGCCTATGTTGTTCATCTTGGGTGGGAAACAAATAGTAAAGCAATTATCATTTGTCTTTTCATTAAATTAAAGCAATCATCAGCCTGCTATCATTATTTTTGGATCCATCCACTGGTTGTTACCATCACTCTAAATTTCTACATGCTCTCCTTACATAATCTCACCATATTTTTTCGTATGCATGTCAGATATTGTACATAGTCATGCTGCACATGTAGAGAAAAAGAGAAGAGTTTTCCGCGGTAATACAATGTCATGCAGACATCGCTCCATGGTGGGTTCAATGGCAAACCCTCCCCCCTCTCCAGATTGTAATCTAGAGGAAGATATCTGTTCTGAGGCGGATTCAGACGCCGCTGACCTCTCCTATTTACCCCCAAGGTGTTCGCTCTACCTTGGCATGATGATGTTAGTCATATCATGCATATGTTGCCTTGTCGTGCCTACTTTTCACATCATATATGTCATCTGTTTATTTTAGACATGTTCTGTAATGCCACCTGTTTAGTTTCTATATCATATATGAGAATTATGCAGTCTCATGTCTTTTAGCCAGCCATAATATATGTGAAATGTGCAATGCCATCTTGTTTAACCAGGCATCATATATTTGAATGATATCTTGCCCATCCTTTTCTTCATTACATTTCCATTTTTCGACAATGTTTGTACATTAAACTACTCTTCTTGTGAATCACCCATATTGGTGGGAGATGGAAAAATCTGGAGTGAAAACAAGGCCTTCAGAGTTGACAGTGCTACCTGTCGAAGCAGATCTCTTGTTGGGTCCCGATAGCTCCTCAGAGATGGATTGAGAGACAGATGACCAATCCTATTCCCCCACCGAGGTGTATGCTCTAACTTGGCACGGTTATACTGCTCATATCATGCATATGGTGTCTTGCATTGCATAGTTTAGACATCATATACACAATATTCAACACCATGTTCTTAGTTCAAACATCATATCGAATGCCCTCTGTTTAGCATATAAATCACATATGTGAATTAAATGATGCGATCCTGATTACTTAGATAACATGTAGGTGAATTATGTCATGCGATCCTGTTTAGTTATTCATCATATCTTTGAATTATGTTATGCTATGCTATCCAGTTTAGCTAGACATCATATATGTGAAATTATGTCATGCTATCCGTTTTAGTTAAACAATATGCATGTCAACTATTTCATGCCCTCTCTTTTCCACACTATCTATTGCATCTGTCTCTCATACAATGTCTGTACATTCAGCTATGTTTCCTGTTTATCAGCCATTTGAATTGGAGCGGGTGATGCCAGTATCTAGCGGACTAAACACACGGTCTTCAAATAAAACAGTGCTACCTCTTGGTGGAGATAACACCCCGGTTGTACATGCATGAGAACCAGCCCTACCACACATAACCCAAACTCTCGCAGATTGTACCCCTACTACGATGGACAGAGAACCAGCTTCACCCAATCTAACCCCAACCCCAGCAGATAGTAACCCAGTTCCTGTTGACACAGCAGCATCTCCACCACAGAGCTCCCAAACAAGAGCAGTTAGTAAGGCAGCTCCAGTTCCCAAAGGGCTAGTACTACCACAGTGAACCCCAACTCCACCAGTTAGTACGCCTATTCCTGTGGAGGAAGCACAACCAGCTAGTCTTAGTTTAGCATCTATCGCATTTGATGTTGTTAAATCGTATGTGCCTATCTTCCCATCTTGGAAATATTATACTGAAGATGAAGGAAAATGCCAGTTGCAGGTGTTTGTCCAGGAGTTATGTGTAAGTAATGTTATTCATGGCAATTAATTTGCTTTGTCCCATACATCCTACCTCCATGATGGTTATAATACAACAAAATTTCCCATTTTTCTCTATAGAGAAGGACCGATTTGGAAACTCAGGATGAGGTAACCTGTGCTAATATCTCTGATATCTTCAAGAATGCTTGGAAGCAGTATCGGAATTACCTGAGAAAATGTACTTCACTGGCAAAGAAACTCATAAAATTCCCTTGCGTTCTCCTAAGACACACTTACTGGACGATGACTGGGAACACCTTGTTCTGTACTGATCCCGAACCATGAATGTGGTAAGGTCTAGCTCATTTTCTATTTTTAAGTAATATATTCTTGCGTCTTACTGTACTCTGTTCATGTAGAACAAGTGCCTAAACTTGAAGAACAACTGTTCTAATTTAAGATTCCATTGCTATCATAGTTCCAAAAAGCGATAGGCGTTAATTGTGCGTTTTGCCACCGCCTTGCGCTTTACTAACCAAAGCACATGATTATGAGCAGTTATGCACAGATTAAGCGTAGTTATGCGTAATTCATTTTGCCAACGCCTAGAGCCTAGGTGCGCTTAAGCGCTCTCTTAGGCACGCCTTTTTTAACTAGGATTGTTATCGTGCATACTGCTTTGCTCTTGTATCATTGTATTTACTCATACAAACTTATTTTTAATTTGAAGGATCCAACCGAAACTCTAATGGCACAACAGGTATGTCCATGCATGTTTCTTTAATACGTTTGCTCTTATCAATAGCTCTGTTGATTTCAATTTCAACTGTGTATACAGTTGACTTCTCATATCGTGCACATTACTAGCATCACAACAGAGCCAATAGTGTTGTTGTACATGTAGACTCGTGGTACCCATCTGAAATCTTGTTGTGCCATGCAGTCTCCCACGCTTTGTATTCTTTCAGTGCTGCTTTGTCTTGAACTGATATGATTTGAACCGTGTCTCTATTTTGATTTGGCAAGACAATGCAGTGACCATAGGACATAGATATATGCTTGTTTGATGCTTTTATTATGTACTAGTACCTGGAAATAGAAGACTTGGTAGATTAATCTTGTCCACCTTACTAATGAACTGGTTCACCGAAATGAGTTTCATATACTAGTACATGCTAAACCTGTTATGTGTCTGCTTGTTTCTTATTTTAGAATGATGACAGAATATTGGGGAAGTGTACCTTATTAAGCAATGGAAACAGTAAGTAATGCAGATAAGGTTCAGGATAGTGAGACATCCTTGTTGGTCTCCAACAAAGCTGATAAAACAGCTAAGGAAGACTATCTTGAAGATAGTGAGACAACCCCAAAGTCCTGTGTTGGTTTAGTGTTCGAGTTACTGGCCACTACCGCTTGCACAAGCTATTCAAACTAACTGTCTGAATCAGTTCGGTTTCTTGAGTCTCAACTAAAATCTGAAAGACATCGATCAGCAGTGCCGCGACAAGAAGCGGAAGGACTGCGGAAGTCCCTGGAGCATTCAGATGCATACTTTCTGGTCCAACAGAAAGCGTTGGAGGATTTTAGCGCCAAATAGGACAAAGCTAATAAGCTTGCTAAGCTTATTGCCAGCATGGTGGATACCCAGGATAACGTTTCTTGAGCTCTTTTGAAGTTGTTTCAGTTATGATCTTGTTTTGCTATCGCGTTTATTTGCACTGGTGGCCAATTTTGACGGCCGGTGTATGTAATATGCTACTTTGTTCCCTGTATTTGCACTGGTGGCGAACTTCGATGCCCAGTGGATGTAATATGTGTAATAGCGGTAATAGGCTAGCGTTAATTGCTTGCTTATTTATTTCCTTATTGTCTTGTTTAGTTGTTTGCTTGTAGTCACTGTAGTTCTTTTTTGTGTTTTTCTAGTGGCCACAATAACCTATTTTTGGTAACTAGGCCACAATAATCATGGCAATGCACGGACTATTGTAACCATGGGCCTCCTGCGGGCTGTATGATCCATGGGCCTTCTATGGGCTGTAGGATCCATTGGCCTTCTATATGGGCCGTAGGATCCATGGGCCTTCTACGGGCCGTAGGATCGATGGGCCCTCTACGGGCCGTACGATCCATGGGCCTTCTACGGGCCGTACGATCCATGGGCCTTTTATTGGCCGTAGGATCCATGGGCCTTCTACGAGGCGTATAATCATTTCGCAAATCATGGGTCGTACTATTCATGGACCATAACGGGCCGTTAATAGGCCGTATTTGATAATTCTATGAAAACAGCCCAACGGGTTTTTTTGACATGAAAACGACCCAACATATTAACGGGCCACAAACGGGCCAACTGTAACCATGGGCTGAATTTGGCCCACAAGCAAAAAATGACAGTAATGAGCCGTAAGTAACCGAATGCTAGAAATGAGCCCAAGAATAAATGGGCCCTGAGAAGGCCGAAAGATAACACGGGATGGAAACGGCCCAATGGAATAACGGGCCATTAATGGGTATAAAGTGATACATTGTTCATTACGGGCCAGTTTCACCACATGCCGTTAATGGGCCAAGAGTTACAAAGGGACTCATATGGGCGGAAAGACGTCATGGGCCATACATGGGCCAAAAGTTAAAATGGGCTGGAATCGTATTGGACGACCCAGATGACGCTACTGGGCCTAATTCGGATAGGTCGTAACGGGCCCTGGGTTAGTGGGTTGTAAATGGGCTATATGCGAACAGGCCTTTAATAGGCTTTCTGTCGGCCGGCCCGCCACCTTTTGACCAAGTCAAATGGGCCGGCCTTTTCACTGGAATGGGCCTTTGTTGGGCCGTGCCACATGTTGACGTATCATAGGCGCCTTGGGTCCAATGAGTGGACGACATCTGTCCCAATGGTGAGACGACACGTGTTTCCTCCAGCCAATGATGATTTTACACGTGGAAAATCCCCATTGGTCGGGGCTGTTAATGGGTTATCGGATCCAAACAGGACCCAATAGCTTAACGGCGTTCCGTCACGGTGGATGCCACGTGTCGGTCACCCTTGACGAAAGCACTTCAGTGACGCGCGATTTATCGTCATGGAAGTGGACACTTCCGTGACGATAATTTCAGTAATGTCATGGAACACTTCTACGACAGCACAGGTATGACTATCTTGATTCTATCATAAAATCATCATAGATGTACATGCATGACAGAAAATGTGACCTACTGTGACAAACACGTAACATCACAGAAGTGTATTTTTTTAGTGATGTTGTCTATGTAAACATCATGGCATGATATAATTCAAATATATGATTTATATACTAAGGAAGTGAGTAGAGGGCAATCGCATATATGATGTGCCAACTACGGAGATGGCATTCAATATTGTGTATATAATGTAAAAAACTAAGCATTGCAAGACAACATATGGATGATATGAGTAATATAACCCTGCCAAGTTTGAGCACACACCTCAGGAGGATAATAGGACTGGTCATCTACCTCTGAATCCTCCTCTGAGGAGCTATCTGTAACCATCAAGATATCTACTTCAGCAGGTAGCATTGTCTGCTCTGAAGACCTTGTTTGCACTCCGAATTTCTCCATCACCAATTCAAATGGCTGATGCACAAGAAGAGTAGTTGAATATACAAACATTCTCGACAAATGCGATGAGTAACACAAAAAAGGACGACATGATATAATTCACATATATGATGCTTGGCTAAACAGCATTGCATAATTCACATACATAATGTCTTGCAACAAGATAGCATTGCATAATTCACATATATAATGTCTTGCAACAAGATGGCATTGCAAAATTCACATACATGGTAATTAGACACTAAACAAGTGGCATTCAGACAAAGCATGTCTAAACTAAGCAAATGACATGCCAATGCAAGACACCATATGCACGATATAAGCAATATAACCCTGCCAAGTTAGATCATGCACCTCGGGGGGGGGGGAATAAGACTAGTCATTTGTCTCTGAATCCGCCTTTGAGGAGCTATCCGTAACCATCAAGACATGCGCTTCGTCAGATAGCATTTTCTACTCTGAAGACCTTGTTTCCACTCCAGATTTTTTCATGACCGTGTCGAATGGCTGATGCGCAGGAAGAGTAAGTGAATGTACTAAAATTGTTGACAAAATTAATACATAATAAAAAAATGATGGTATGATATAATTCAGACTTAAGATGACTGGCTAACTAGGATGGCATTGCAAAATTCACATATATGATGCTCGGATAAACAAGATGGCATTTCATGATTCACATATACGATAAAGAAACTAAACAAATGGCATTCCCACAAAGTATGTCTAAGCTAAACAGATGACATATTTGATGTATAAAGTAAGCAATGCAAGGCACCATATGCATGATATTACCAACATCAGCATGCCAAGTTAGAGCGAAGACCTCAGGGGGTAAATAGGAGTGGTCTTCTCCTTCTGAATCCCCCTTAGAACAATTATCTTCCTCCTGATTACAATCCAAAATGGGTGGAGGGGGGATGCCTTTGCGCCCCCCATGGAGCGACATCTGCATGAAATTTTACTGCCACGTGAGGCTCATCTCTTTTCCTCTACATGTTCAGTTCCATTGTGTACAATAACTGACATGCATAGGAATAAAACATAGTGAGATTACGTAAGGAGTGCATGCACAAATCCAGAGTGATGGTAGCAAACTGTGGATAGACCCAAAACCAATGATAGCAGGCAGATAATAGCTTTAGTTAAAAAAATATAGATAATGGCTCCTTTAATGTTTGTTTCCACCCAACATGAAACTCATAGTAGACACCCGAGATTAACCAGATAGTAGATAGATAGTATTGATTGCTGCCCCAATATGTACCCCACAGCCATTTAAAAACTCAAGTTTGAGCATTAGTTTGGACCTGAATCAGAGTCTTATAGGTGAACATGATGATAAAGTAGCATGTCATCATATTAAGCGATGCATAATGTAAGCAGACACGAAAGAGTGTGACCTCTCTTGCAGACCCGTGTAGTCCTCAAGGTCATCTGCTTAGTTGATGATGGTAATGCAGTTGTCGTGGTTGCCGATGGCGGGGAAGAAGAAGATCTCAGGCGGCGAAAGATAGTCTGGAGGGAAGATCCCTGCTGTGGTGAACCCTTCCATCGTTGGAGCAGCTGAGCTGGGTTGGAACACAGCACAGCAGGAGCGGCACAAAGCACACAAGGTTTTCTTTGACACATATATGTAACAGAAGTAATTGTGTAAGGGCTTGTTTGAATTTGAGGATTCTAACAATGCAGGGATAGGGAATACACATGAATAGGATAGGAATGCACGTGCAAAACAGAGAATTTAAAAACACAAGATTTCTGCCAATCTGGGTGTTTGGTTCACAAGAATTGGAAGATCACATGATGCAAAGAATAATGGTGACATTAAGTCAAATCACAAGAAAATGTACGTTTATAATGCTATTATGCTACTATCTCTTAAGTCTTGTGCTTCATGAATAGGAATTTGAAAAGGAGGACAAGTGGATATTAAAAATCCTACGGTTTTTCTTTCAAGGAGACACTAAAGGAACAAATCCTAGAGTTTTCCTTTGCTCCATTCCTTTGAACCAAATGCATGAATAATAGTACCATAGGAAACTTTCCAATTCCTATGTTTTTCCTTCACTTTTCCTTTCAGGAACTGGCGATTCTAGTAGGCAGGCTTGAGCAGGGAAAAGCCTACACTCAAAAAATGTTTTTGTGCTACATCTACTACATTGGACCCAGGCCACTGCTACCTCTTGAGCTTGCGTTGGTTTTCCCTTGAAGAGGAAAGGGTGATGCAGCAAAGTAGCGTAATTATTTCCCTCAACTTTGAGAACCAAGGTATCAATCCAGTAGGAGACGACTCACAAGTCACTGAATACCTACACAAACAATCAAGAACTTGCAACCAACATGATAAAGGGGTTGTCAATCCCTTCACGGTCACTCGCAAAAGTGAGATCTAATATAGATAGATAAATGGTAAAGTAAATATTTTTGGTATTTTTGGTTTATAGATTGGAAAGTAAAGATTTCAAACTAATAGATCGGAAACTAGCAAGATGTAAACGAGATTCAATATAGTGGAAAAGAGACCCAAGGGCCATAGTTTCACTAGTGGCTTCTCTCGAGATTGCATATATTACGGTGGGTGAACAAATTACTGCCGAGCAATTGATAGAAAAGCGCATAATTATGATGACATCTAAGACAATGATCATGAACATAGGCATCACATTCGTGTCTAGTAGACCGACTCCTGCCTACATCTACTACTATTACTCCACACATCAACCGCTATCCAGCATGCATCTAGAGTATTAAGTTCATAAAGAACGGAGTAACGCATTAAGAAAGATGACATGATGTAGAGAGATTAACTCAAGCAATATGATGAAAACCCCATCTTGTTATCCTCGATGGCAACAATACAATACATGCCTTGCTGCCCCTACTGTCACTGGGAAAGGACACCGCAAGATTGAAACCAAAGCTAAGCACTTCTCCTATTGCAAGAAAGATCAATCTAGTAGGCCAAACTAAACCGATAATTTTAAGATACTTGCAAAGATATCAAATCATGCATATAATAATTCAGAGAAGAACCAAATAATATTCATATATAATCTTGTTCATAAATCCACAATTCATCGAATCTCAACAAACACACTGCAAAAGAATATTACGTCGAATAGATCTCCAAGAACATCGAGGAGAACTCTGTGTTGAGAATCAAACAGAGAGAAGAAGCCATCTAGCTAATAATATGGACCCGAAGGTCGGTGGTAAACTACTCATGCTTCATCGGAGAGGGGTGTTGATGTCAAAGCCCTCCTTGATCGAATCCCCCTCCGGCAGATCGCTGGAAAAGGCCCCAAGATGGGATCTCACAGGTACAGAAGGTTGTGGTGATGGAAAAGTGGTTTTTTTGGCTCCCCCCGATATTTTAGGGTATAAGAGTATATAAAGGCAAAGCAACTAGGTCGGTGGAGCTGCGAGGGGCCCACGAGGGTGGGGGTGCGCCTACCCCCCTATGTGTGCCCTCCTGACTCGTGGCCGCCTTGTTGCCTCTCCGACTTCATCTCCAAGTCTTCTGGTTTGCTTTCGGTCCAAGAAAGATCATCACAAAGGTTTCATTTCATTTGGACTCTGTTTGGTATTCCTTTTCTGCAAAACTCTAAAATAGGAATAAAAACAGAAACTGGCACTGGGCCCTCGGTAATTAGGTTAGTCCCAAAAATAATATAAAATAGCTTATTAAAGCCCATTAAACATCTAAAACAGATAATATAATAGCATGGAACAATAAAAAGTTATGGATACATTGGAGACGTATCAAGCATCCCCAAGCTTAATTCCTGCTCGTCCTCGAGTAGGTAAATGATTAAAACAGAATTATTGATGTGGAATGCTAGCTAACATATTTATTCATGTAAGTTTCTTTATTGTGGCATGAATGTTCAGATCCGAAAGATTCAAGACAAAAGTTTAATATTGACATAAAAATAATAATACTTCAAGCATACTAACAAAGCAATCATGTCTTCTCAAAATAACATGGCCAAAGAAAGCTATCCCTACAAAATCATATAGTCTGGCTATGCTCTATCCTCATCACACAAAAAATTTAAGGGACAATTCCATTTCTCCCCCTAACTTGAGCCACCACCTGGCATTTTTCCCTAATTTCCAGGTATGCTCAAAAATACCCCTCTTCCGTCAAGTCATCTTATAGAAATGCCCTTGCCGTCCGGTCAAAGGGCTTTGACCGTCTGGTGAATAGTAACATGGTGAATAGTAAATTCGAAAAAATAGCAAACAAAATCAAAAAATCTTAAATTTTGTGGGATCGAAGATATTCAAGGGCGCAAGGTGCGTGCAAATTTTCGTGCTGTTTGGACATTCCAGGAACTCGTGGCAAAGGAAAAAAATATATATGCTGTGAACACTAAATTCAAAAAAATAGCAAGAAAACTTTTTAAAAAATGAAATAAATTGGCATCAAAGAGGCGTGCGTACGCAAGGCGCTAGCACATTTTTGTGATCAAATGACATGCGAGGTGCTCTAGCAAAAAAAATTAGTGCATTTTTTCAAAGTTTTTTTCTGCACTAAAGTTTGTTTTTTTCTCCAGGAGCTCCTACAATGACGAAACACAAAAAAAATTGCATGCACCTTGCGAACCCCGACCTCTTTGATGCCTAAAAATTTCATATTTTTTTTAATTTTCAGGCAATTTTTTTTGAATTTACGGTTCACAGCGTGCATTTTAAAGTTATTTCTTTGACACGAGCTGCTGGAATGTCCAAACTGCACAAAAAATTGCACGCACCTTTCTCCCTTGAGTATCTTCGTTCCCACAAAATTTCAGATTTTTTGAATTTTTTGCTATTTTTTTCGAATTTACTGTTCACCATGTTACTGTTCACCAGACGGTCAAACCCCTTTGATCGGACGGTAACGGCACAGAAGGGCATTTCTATAAGATGACTTGACGGAAGAGGGGTATTTTTGAGCATACCAGAAAATTAGGGGCAAATGCCAGGTGGTGGATCAAGTTAGGGGGAGAAATGGAATTGTCCCAATATTTAATCATGCACAACCCAAATGAGAAGCCAAGCAATTGTTTCATACTTTTGGTGTTCTCAAACTTTTTCAATCTTCACGCAATACATGAGCGTGAGCCATGGACATATCACTATAGGTGGAATAGATGGGCGGTTGTGGAGAACACAAAAAGGAGAAGATAGTCTCACATCAACTAGGTGTTTCAACGGGCTATGGAGATGCCCATCAATAGATATCAATGTGAGTGAGTAGGGATTGCCATGCAACAGATGCACTAGAGCTATAAGTGTATGAAAGCTCAAAAAGAAACTAAGTGGGTGTGCATCCGACTTGCTTGCTCATGAAGACCTAGGGCACTTTGAGGAAGCCCATCATTGGAATATACAAGCCAAGTTATATAATAAAAAAATTCCCACTAGTATATGAAGGTGACAACATAGGAGACTCTCTATCATGAAGATCATGGTGCTACTTTGAAGCATGAGTGTGGAAAAAGTATAGTAACATTGCCCCTTCTCTCTTTTTCTCTCATTTTTTATTTGGGCCTTCTCTTTTTTTATGGCCTCTTTTTTTCGTCCGGAGTCTCATCCCGACTTGTGGGGGAATCATAGTCTCCATCATCCTTTCCTCACATGTGACAATGCTCTAATAATGAAGATCATCACACTTTTATTTGCTTACAACTCAGGAATTACAACTCAATTCTCAGAACAAAATATGGTTCTATGTGAATGCCTCAAGCGGTGTACCGGGATGTGCAATTATTCAAGAGTGACATGTATGAAAGAATTATGAACGGTGGCTTTGCCACAAATACGATGTCAACTACATGGTCATGCAAAGCAATATGACAATGGTGGAGCATGACATATTAAATGGAACGGTGGAAAGTTGCATGTAAATATATCTTGGAATGGCTATGGAAATGCCACAATAGGTTGGTATGGTGGCTGTTTTGAGGAAGGTGTATGGTGGGTGTTGGCATTCTGGGAACGGGGGTCCCAGACTTGCCTGCCTGTGGCCCGCGGCGTGGCTCCACCAGTGGCCCAGTACGGCCCGTCTTCATCAGCCAAACACTCAAGACCCTCGCGAGGGGCCAAGCCTCGCGAGGAGGGCGGCGCAAGGCCTCCTCGGGAACGGCCTCCCCAGCAAGGCTCGCGAGCGGGCGGAGAGATCAAGGCAAGGGGTACCTCGCGAGGTTCCCGTGACGCAAGCCATGACGACCAAGGCCAGGCGGGCGCCAGCGTGCGCAGTGTCCTCGTTTCCCGTTTGGTGCTAAGGGGGCAAGCGCAAGCGCGGAGTACCGAGGCATCAGGCAAATATTTCCATATCGGTGCAACAAGACCAAGGCTAGCGGGACGGCAGGACGGAGGTCATCATGGAGCCCAAGACGGCATCACCACCAGCGCCTTTGACAGGCGAAGACCACCTTTAGTCAGGATAGCTTGTACTAGTTGTCCCCTTTCAAATTGTCCGTTGTTGGATCCCTTCCCGCTCCATATTTGTGGAGAGGACCAGGGCCTCTATAAATAGGACTAGCCACCACAATAGGAGGGGCACCCGAGACAAACCAAACAGAGACTGGAACGAACCTAGTTCATCCTCGCAACCACCAAGCACAAGAACACCTCTCCTCAGGAGGTATTTATTCCCTTGTATTGTTAATCATCAGCCCAAGAGGCAATCCACCACCACCACACAGGAGTAGGGTATTACACCACAACGGTGGCGCGAACCTATATAAATCTTGTGTCTCTTGTGTTGTGAGTTCATCGAGCTAAGCTTAGAGATCGCGGCGAGGCAGAGGGCGAGTTTCGGTAGGGGTAAATCTTCGTGCGCACCCTAGTGTTCGAACCTCAAGCGTTTTGCCGGAACCCTAAATCCAACATTTGGCGCGCCAGGTAGGGGTGTGCCGGAGCTTTCCTTCCATCGGCCCGCACTCCGCCAACATCGTGCCTCCGGCTCCAGCAACCAGTGCAAGTGCTGGGGTCAGGGGCTCTGAGCCTTGGCCCCCGCCTTACAGCGGGTGCAGTGGATGCCCCAGTTCGAGCCAGAGATGCCGCTGCACGAAGGACCTGGTGGTTTTCCTGCTGGCGTATGAGGAGGCCGTCCTTAAGGCCAGGGGCGACGACAAGGTCATGGCCAACTGGTTCCCCATGGCCCTCACCAGCGTGCCATGCGCATGGTTGCTCAACCCGTCGGCATCTTCTATGGCCTCCTGGGAGGAGTTGCGTGACCTTTTCCTCGCCCACTACGCGGCGCCGGTGCCCCCGGTCATCGCAACTCTCCTAGGCGGCTCACAGGCGCCACCATCCGACCGCCACACCAAGCCATTCTTTCGCCAGATCAGCACCGTCCTCGCGCGGGAAGGAGCTCCCCCAGGTTGGGTGGCGCCGAAGGCCGACCTGACCTTTGACTCGGAAGATCACCCCATCACCACCGCCTGCTCGGTTGCGCTCCCAATGCTATGCACGCCCACCATCTGCCACGTGCCCATCACCAAAACCCTCATCGACAGTGGTCCCGGCCTCAACATGCTCTCGGTGGAGGCCTTCAGCCTCCTCCACGTACCGCTAGAGTGGCTCCGTCCCAGCAAGCCCTTCTCACGCGTTAGAGGCGATTCCTCAAGCCCCCTAGGGTAGATCCGCCTTCCCCGTGACCTTCAACACCCGCGAAAACTACCACACGGAGCTGGTCGACTTCGAAATTGCTCACATCGGCCTCTATACAACACCATCCTCGGATACCCTGCCCTAGCTCAGTTCATGGAAGCAACCCATCCGGCCTACAACCTCATGAAGATGCCAGGAAGCAAGGGCGTCCTCACCATAGCTGGAGATACCAAGGAGGCTCTTATGGCGCTCAAGCTTGCCCTCAATGCCGCCGCGGCGGCGCAGCCCGCCGACGCGGATGCCTCCAAGGCCAAGGATGCTGCACCGACCAAAAAGAAGCAGCTGTTCACTCAAGAAAAGGCGGAGACCAAGCAGGTGCCAGTTGAGGAAGATGGGTCCTCGGGAGCCACCTTCACCATAGGTGTCGACCTCGACCCGACCAAGAGGAGGCGTTGGTGAAGTTATTGCACTCGAACAAGGAGGTGTTCGCTTGGTAACCCAAGCAGCTAGTGGGGGTCCCAAGGGAGGTGATTGAGCATCACCTAAATGTATGCCCCAATGTACGCCCTATGAAGCAGAAGGCGAGGCGGTAGTCCACGGAGAAGCAGGCCTTCATCGTCCACGAAACCTGCAAGCTGGAGGTAGCAGGTGTTATTCGCGAGGTTCGCTGCCCCGAATGGCTGGAGAACCCCGTTGTCGTGCCAAAAAAGGAGGGAAGGAGCGCATGTGCATCAACTTCACCAACCTCAACAAGGCCTGCCACCGAGATCCGTTTCTGCTTCCCCGCATCGTCCAGATCGTCGACACCACCACCGAGTGTGACCTGCTGTGTTTCCTGGATGCATCTTCGGGTTATCACCAGATCAAGATGGCAGTGGAAGACGTGGAGAAGACAGCCTTCCAGACCCCATGTGGGGTATACTGCTACACTTGCATGTCGTTTGGGTTGCGCAATGCGGGCGCGACCTTCCAACGGCTAATGCACATTGCCTTGGGCCGGTAGCTCGGGAGAAACGCCGAGGCTTACGTCGATGACATTGTGGTGAAATCTCGGGAGGCAAGGACCTTGATCCAGGACTTGGAGGAGACCTTTGCGAGCCTCCGCCAGGTAGACCTGCGACTCAACCCAGAGAAGTGCTTGTTCGGCGTCCCTTCCGGCAAGCTGCTCGGCTTCCTCGTGTCCCACAGGGGGATCGAGGCTAACCCGGAGAAGGTCAAGGCGATCGAAGACATGAGTCCTCCGGAAAGCCTCAAAGAAATGCAAAAGCTCGCCGGTCGGGTGACCGCATTAGGACGCTTCATCTCCAAGCTGGGGGAGTCCGCCCTACCGTTCTTCAAGCTGAGCAAGAAAAAGGGCCCATTTGAGTGGGCACAGGAGGCCGACCAAGCGTTTCAAGACCTCAAAAAATACCTGACCAGCCCCCCCCAATGATGGTGGCACCGCACCCTCTCGATCCCCTGGTGCTCTACCTTGACGCCACTCCCTACTCCGCCAGCACAACCCTGGAGGCGGTTTGGGAGGAGCGTCAGGCTAAGCCCGCGTCCCGCCCAGCTATGGCCTCAGCCGGGGCAACACAAGACCAGGAAAGCCTTGCGAGGACCATGACAACGGCAACAAGGGACCAAGCTCAGTAGGACGATGCCCCCGGGGCTGAAGAGGCCCCACTAGGCGACCATGCGCTAGGGGCTCCATTATCTTAGGAGGAGCCTCAACCTCCGGAAGACGTGTGCCACGTCAGCGCCCCCACCCTCATCGAGCATCCAGTGTACTTCGTTAGCACGTGTTGCAGGATGCAAGAGCACGATACCCCATGCATCAGAAGCTCTTACTCGCACTATTGGTGGCCTTGCGCAAGCTGCAACACTACTTTCAAGGTCACCCCATCAAGGTCATCTCGGCCTACCCATTGGAAACGGTACTCAAGAGCCCCAACTCCGCTAGGAGAGTCGCCGAATGGAACATCGAGCTGCAGGCGTTTCAGTTGGAGTTCAGCACAACCAGTGTAATCAAGGGAGCCGCACTTGTTGATTATGTGGCTGAGTGGATCGACGCACCAGAGCTCAAGGGCGCGAGGGCTGGTGCAGTCCTTATATCACCCACTCAGGACAAGCTCTACTATGCCATACATCTTTGTTTCCAACAGGGCAAGAAGGTCTCCAACAACATAGTAGAATACGAGGGCCTCATAGCAGGCTTGAAGGCTGCAATAGTACTAGGAGTGAAGGGCCTCGTCATCAAGGGCGATTCACAACATCTTGTCAACTTCTCCAACAAGGTGTACGAGCCGAAGGACGAGCACATGGAAGCATATCTCGCGGAAGTACGCAAGATGGAGAAGCAGTTCTGGGGGCTGGAGTTGCAGCATGTGCCCTGCGGCACCAACCGAGAGGCTGATGACATCGCCAGGAGGGCGTCCAATTGGCTGCCTCAGGAGCCTGGTATTTCCGAGGAACGACTCTTCAAGTTGTCAGCCGCACCACCACTTTCAAGAATGCCACAACCTCGGGAGGAACTCCCTCAGCCACCTGCCACAGGAGCCCCGGCCTATGGACCGACCTCAGGAGCGCGCCTACACTTGGCGCTGGAGCCTTGGGAGGGATGCTGGACCAAGGAATTCAAGGAATACCTGACGCAAGGGACGCTGCCGGAGAAAGAGGAGGACGCGGAGTGTGTGGCCCGGCAGTCCACGACCTACTGCATCCAAGACAGTGAGTTATACCGGAAGAGGCCGAATGACGTTTCCCTATGTTGCATCTCCAGGGAACAGGGGAAAGAGCTGCTGGCCGACATACAAGGTGGAGATTGTGGACACCACTCGTTGTCACGGACCCTCAATGGCAAGGCATTTCGTAGAGGATTCTATTGGCCTACGGCACTCAATGACGCGACCGAGCTGGTGAAGTCCTGTGAGGCCTGCCAATTCCACGCCAAGCAGATCCATCAGCTAGCTCAGGGCCTACGGACCATCCCGCTCTCGTGGCCGTTCGCGGTCTCGGGGCTGGATATCTTGGGCCCATTCCCTCGATCGCTTGGGGGCTACCGCTACCTTTACGTCGCCATCAACAAGTTCACCAAGTGGGTGGAGGTGGAAGCCGTCCGCACCATCCCAGCCGGCTCCATGGTCAAGTTCATCAAAGGCCTCGTGAGCCGGTTTGGGGTCCCTAACCGCATCATCACCGACAACGGTTCGCAGTTCACTAGCAATCTCTTCAAGACGTATTGTGCTAACCTTGGAACGCAGATCTGCTACGCTTTGGTGGCGCACCCCCGGAGCAACGGCCAGGCCGAACACGCCAACGCGGAGGTCCTGAGGGGCCTCAAGACCAGGATCTTCAAAAAGAAGCTGGAGGCCAGCGACAGGGGCTAGCACGATGAGCTATAGTCTGTATTGTGGTCCATCCGCACCACCGCCACCAAGCCGACGGGCGAGACCCTGTTCTTCCTCGTCTACGGAGCAGAAGCGGTTCTCCCTCACGAGGTCAGGCGTTGCTCCGTGCGGGTCCTGGCGTTTGATGAGGAGCAGTAGGATGCCATGCGGGGGATGGACCTCATGCTGGGGGAGGAACGCCACCGTGAAGCCACGCTGCGGGCGGCAAGATACCAGTAGGAGCTGCGGCGGTATCGCTGTTGCAGCGTCCGCCCCAGGATGCTCGAGGTGGGTGACCTCGTCCTAAGGCGGGTGCTCTCCAAGGAAGGGCTGCATAAGCTCTCACCCATGTGGGAGGGCCCGTTCAAGGTCGTCCACGTCTCCAGGCCTGGCGCCGCATGCGGAGTACCGAGGTATCAGGTAAAGGTTTCCATATCGGTGCAACAAGACCAAGACCAGCGGGACGGCAGGACGGAGGTCATCATGGAGCCCAAGACGGCGTCACCACCAGCGCTGTTGATAGGCGAAGACCACCGTTAGTCAGGATAGCTTGTACTAGCTGTCCCCTTTCAAATTGGCTGTTGTTGGATCCCTCATCGCTCAATATTTGGGGAGAGGACCAGGGCCTCTATAAATAGGACTAGCCACCACAGTAGAAGGGGACACCCAAGACGAACTGAACGGAGACTGGAACGAACCCAGTTCATCCTCGCATCCACCAAGCACAAGAACACCTCTCCTCAGGAGGCTGTTCTCCCCTTGTACTGTTCATCATCAGCCTAAGAGGCAATCTACCACCACCACATAGGAGTAGGGTATTAAACCACAATGGTGGCCCGAACCTGTATAAAGCTTGTGTCTCTTGTGTTTTGAGTTCATCGAGCTGAGCTTAGAGATCGCGGCGAGGCTGAGGGCGAGTTTTGGTAGGGGGAAATCTTCGTGCGCACCCCAATGTTCAAACCTCAAGGGTTTTGCCAGAACCCTAAATCTGACAGTGGGTGTATGGTATTGGCGAAAGTTGCACGACACAAGAGAGGCTAGCAATGGTGGAAGGGTGAGAGTGCGTATAATCCATGGACTCAATATTAGTCATAAAGAACTCACATACTTATTGCAAAAATATATTAGTTATCAAAATGAAGTACTACACGCATGCTCCTAGGGGGATAGATTGGTAGGAAAAGACCATCGCTCGTCCCCGACTACCACTCATAAGGAAGACAATCAATAAATAAATCATGCTCCAGCTTAGTCACATAATGGTTCACCATACCTGCATGCTATGGGAATCACAAACTTTAACACAAGTATCTCTCAAATTCACAACTACTCTACTAGCATGACTCTAATATCACCATCTTCATATCTCAAAACAATCATAAAGAATCAAACTTCTCATAGTATTCAATGCACTTCATATGAAAGTTTGTATTATACCCATCTTGGATGCCCATCATATAAGGACTAATTTTATAATCAAAGAAAATTACCATGCTGTTCTAAAAGACTCTCAAAGTAATATTAATTAAGCATGAGAGTTCAACAATTTCTATAAAATAAAACCACCGCCATGCTCTAAAAAGATATAAGTGAAGCACTAGAGCAATATTGTCTAGCTTGAAAGATATAAGTGAAGCACATAGAGTATTCTAATAAATCACGCGTGTCTCTCCCAAAAGGTGTGTATAGTAAGGATGACTGTGGTAAACTAAAAAACAAATACTCAAATTATGCAAGACGCTCGAAGCAAAACACATATCATGTGGTGAATAAAAATATAGCCTCAAGTAAAGTTACCGATAGACGAAGACGGAAGAGGGGATGCCTTCCGGGGCATCCCCAAGCTTAGGCTTTTTGTTGTACTTGAATTTTACCTTGGTATGCCTTGGGCATCCACAAGCTTAGGCTCTTGCCACTCCTTATTCCAAGATCCATCAAATCCTTACCCAAAATTTGAAAACTTCACAACACAAAACTTCAACAAAAAATCTCATAAGCTTCGTTAGTATAAGAAAATAAATCACCACTTTAAGGTACTGTTGTGAATTCATTATTTATTTATATTGGTGTAAAACCTACTGTATTCCAACTTCTCTATGGTTCATACCCCTCAATACTACTCATAGATTCATCAAAATAAGCAAACAACACGCGAAAAACAGAATCTGTCAAAAACAGAACAGTCTGTAGTAATCTGTAAGTTTAGAATACTTCTGTAACTCCAACAATTCTGAAATAAATTGGTGGGGTGAGGAACTTGTCTATTAATCTTATGCAAAAAGAATCAACTTAAAATCACTCTTCTATAAAAAAATGACAGCTAATCTCGTGAGCGCAAAGTTTCTGTTTTTTACAACAAGATCGCATTAACTTTCACCCATGTCTTCCCAAAGGTTCTACTTGGCACAAACACTAATTAAACATAAAATCACATCTAACCAGAGGATAGATAAATTATTTATTACTAAATAGGAGAAAAAAGAAAACAACAAAAATCAAATTGGGTTGCCTCCCAACAAGCACTATCGTTTAACGCCCCTACACTACAAAAAAATACACTTCCGTGATGATACGTGTTTGCCACATTAGGTCGCATTTTTTGTCATGCATGCACATCCATGATGATTTTATGACAGAATCAAGATAGTCATACCTGTGTTGTCGTAGAAGTGTTCCATGACATTACCAAAATTATCATCACGGAAGTGTCCACTTCCATGACGATAAATCACGCGTCACAGAAGTGCTTTCGTCAAGGGTGACCGACACGTGGCATCCACCGTAACGGAACGCCGTTAAGCTATTGGGTCGGGTTTTGGATCCGATAACCCATTAACAGCCCCGACCAATGGGGATTTTCCACGTGTAAAATCATCATTGGCTGGAAGAAACACGTGTCGGTTCATCGTTGGGACAGATGTCATCCACTCATTGGACAGAAGGCGCCTATGATACGTCGACACGTGGCACGGCCCAATAGAGGCCCATTCCAGTGAAAAGACCGGCCCGTTTGACTTGGTCAAAAGGTAGCGGGCCGGCCCATGTTAAGCTTGTTAACGGCCTGTTCGCATATAGCCCATTTACAACCCGCTAACCCAAGGCCCGTTACGCCCTATCTGAATTAGGCCCAGTAGCGTCATCTGGGCCATCCAATATGATTCCAGCCCGTTTTCACTTCTGGCCCATGTATGGCCCATGACGTCTTTCGGCCCATATGAGGCCCTTTGTAACTCCTGGCCCATTAACGGCCCGTGGTGAAACTGGCCCGCAGTGAACAGTGTATCACTTTATACCCATTAACGGCCCATGGTGAAACTGGCCCGTAATGAATAGTGTATCACTTTATACCCATTAACGGCCTGTTATTCCGTTGGGCCGTTTCCAGCCCATGTTATCTTTCGTCCTTCTCAGAGCCCATTTACTCATGGGCTCATTTCCAGCATTAGTTTACTTACGGCCCATTACTGTCATTTTCTGCTTGTGGGCTAAATTCAGCCCGAGGTTACAGTCGGCCTGTATTGTGCCCATTAATATGTTGGGCCATTTTCATAGCGTCATAAAATACGGCCGATTAACGACAACCCGTTATGGTCGGCCCATGAACAGACGATTCCAACTCTAGCTCGTTTACGACCATAATGCGATCTGTTATTGGCCCATGTTTGGCCAACCGATCATACTGCCCGTACAAGGCCCATTGATGATACAGCCCGTAGAAGGCCCATTGTGTCTACGACACATAGAAGGCCCATTGTTTCTACGGCCCGTAGGAGGGAAATGGTAACTACAGTAAATATGTAGCCCATGGTTATTGTGGCCTAGTTTAAAAAAATAGGTTATTGCGGTCACTAGCAAACCACGGAAAAAGAACTGCACTGACTACAAGCAAAGAAATAAACAAGACAATAAGGAAATAAATAAGCAAGCAACTTACGCTAGGCTATCATGGCTATTACACATATTACATCCACTGGGCATCAAAGTTCGCCACCAGTGCAAATATAGGGAACACAGCAGCATATAAACGCCGCAGCAAAACAAGTCCAGAACTGAAACCACTTCAGAAGAGCTCAAGAAACAATATCCTGGGTACCCATAATGCTGGCAAGATGCTTAGCAAGCTTATTAACTTTCTCTTGTTTGGCGCTTAAGTCCTCCAGCACTTGCTGTTGCACCAGAAAGTATGCATCTGAATTCTGCAGGGACTTCCTCAGTCCTTCGGCTTCCTGTCGCATAACATCTGATCGATGTCTTTCAACTTGAAGTTGAGACTCAAGAAGCCGAACTGATTCAGGCAACGAGTTCGAAGAGCTGGTGCCAGCAGTAGTAGCCAGTAACTCGAACACTACATCAAGACAGGACTTTGGGGTTGTCTCAGTGTCCTCAATATAGTTTTTATCAGCTTTCTTGGAGACCAACAGGGATGTCTCACTATCTTGAACCTTATCTGCATTACTTCCTTTACCATTGCATAACGGGGTACTCTTCTCCAATATTTTATCCGCGTTCTAAAAGAGAAACAAACAAACACATCACAGGTTTACAATGTAGTATATGAAACTCATTTTGGTAAACCAGTTCAGTAGTAAGGTGGACAGGATAACAACATGAAACAAACATATATCTATGTAGTATGGTCACTGTATGGTCTATATCATTCTAGTTTATGTTGCCAAATCAAGATAGATACAGTTCGAATCATATCTATTTAAGACAAAGCAGCATAGACAGAATATAAGTGTGGGAAACTACACAGCAATAACAACACTTGTAATGTGCATGGCATGAGAACATAACTGTTTATTCAATTGAAACTGAAATCAACATAGAGCAAGTTACAACAGCAAACAGCCAAACACGTTGAAGAAACAGGTTTAAAACATACCTGTTGCGCCATTGGAGTTTCAATTGCATCCTTCAAATTTGAAATTAGTTGGTATGAGTAAATACAGTGATGCAAGAGCAAAGTAGTATGAACCATAGCTACGGAACCTGACCTGAGAACAATTCTTCTTCTGCTTTAAGCGTTGACTTGGGGTTCGGAGTGGTGGTCCTCGTGCTTTGGGCACTGCAGTTGCCTTACTAACTGCTCGTGTTTGGGTGCTCTGTGGTGGAGACGGTGTTGTGTCAACGGGAACTGGGTGTCTATCTGCTGGGGTTGGGGTTAGAAGGGGTGTAGCTGGTTCTCTGTCCAACTGGGTAGGGGTACAATCTGCATGAGTGTGGGTTATGTGTGGTGGGGCTGGTTCTTGGGCAAGTACAACCGTGGTTCTATCTGCATCGACAGGTAGCACGATCTTTTCTGAAGACCGTGTTTTTACTCCCACAGATACTGCCATCACTCCCTCCAATTGAAATGGCTGATAAACAAGAAAAGTAATTGAATGTACAGACATTGTAAGATAGACAGGTGCAATGGATAGTAGGGAAGAAAACAGGGCATGAAATAATTCACATTTATGTTGTCTAACCAAACAGAATAGCAGGACATAATTTCACATATATGATGGCTAATTAAACAGGATAGCATGACACAATTTCACATGTATGATGGCTAACTAAACAGGATAGAATGACATACTTCAAAATATGATGACTATGTAAACAGGATGACATGATATAACTATACGATGTGTCTATTAAAGTGGTTGGCATGCCATAAATCACAAACATGCCGTCGATGGAAACATGATGGCATGATATAATTCACGGATAGAATGACATAATTTAAAATATGATGACTATGTAAACAGGATGAGATGATATAACTATATTATGTCTTTAGAAAATGGGTTGGCATGCCATAATTCAGATACATGCTGTCTATGTAAACATCATGGCATGACATAATTCAAATATATGATTTATATACTAAGGAAGTGAGCAGAGGGCAATCGCATATATGATGTGTCAACTAAGGAGATGGCATTCAATATTGTGTATATGATGTAAAAACTAAGCATTGCAATACAACATATGCATGATATGAGTAATATAACCCTGCCAAGTTTGAGCATACACCTCAGGGGGATAATAGGACTGGTCATCTGCCTCTGAATCCTCCTCTGAAGAGCTATCTGTAACCAGCAAGATATCTGCTTCAGCAGGTAGCATTGTCTGCTCTGAAGACCTTGTTTTCACTCCAGATTTCTCCATCACCAATTCAAATGGCTGATGCACAGGAAGAGCAGTTGAATATACAAACATTGTCGACAAAAGCAATGAGAAATACAAAAAAGGACGGCATGATATAATTCACATATATGACGCTTGCCTAAACAGCATGGCATTGCATAATTCACATACATAATGCCTTGCAACAAGATAACATTGCATAATTCACATATATAATGTCTTGCAACAAGATGGCATTGCATAATTCACATATATGGTAATTAGACACTAAACAGGTGGCATTCACACAAAGCATGTCTAAACTAAGCAAATGACATAGCAATGCAAGATACCATACGCACGATATGAGCAACATAACCCTGCCAAGTTAGAGCATGCACCTCGGGGGGGGGAATATGACTGGTCATCTGTCTCTGAATCCTCCTCTGAGGAGCTATCGGTAACCAGCAAGACATGCGCTTCGTCAGATAGCATTGTCTGCTCTGAAGACCTTGTTTCCACTCCAGATTTTTCCATGACCGTGCCGAATGGCTGATGCACAGGAAGAGTAATTGAATGTACTAAAATTGTTGACAAATTTAACACGTAATAAAAAATGATGGCATGATATAATTCACATATAAGATGACTGGCTAACCAGGGTGGCATTGCAAAATTCACATATATGATGCCTGGCTAAACAAGATGGCATTGCATGATTCACATATACGATAAAGAAACTAAACAGATGGCATTGACACAAAGCATGTCTAAACTAAGCAGATGACATCTTTAATGTATACAGTAAGCAATGCAAGGCACCATATGCATGATATTACCAACATCAGCATGCCAAGTTAGAGCGAAGACCTCATGGGGTAAATAGGAGTGGTCTTCTCCTTCTGAATCCCCCTCAGAACAGTTATCTTCCTCTTGATTACGATCCGAAATGGGTGGAGGGGGGCTGCCTTTGCGCCCACCATGGAACGACGTCTGCATGAAATTTTATTGCCACGCAAGGCTCGTCTCTTTTGCTCTACATGATCAGTTCCATTGTGTACAATAACTGGCATGCATAGGAATAAAACATAGTGAGATTATGTAAGGAGTGCATGCACAAATCCAGAGTGATGGTAGCAAACTGTGGATAGACCCAAAACCAATGATAGCAGGCAGATAATAGCTTTAGTTAAAAAATACAGATAATGGCTCCTTTAATGTTTGTTTGCACCCAACATGAAACTCATAGTAGACACCGGAGATTAACCAGATAGTAGACAGATAGTACTGATTGCTGCCCCAATATGTACCCCACAACCATTTAAAAACTCAAGTTTCAGCATTAGTTTGGACCTGACTCGGAGTCTAATAGGTGAACACGATGATAATGTAGCATGTCATCATATTAAGCGACGCATAACGTAAGCAGACACGGAAGAGTGCGACCTCTCTTGCGGACCCGTGTAGTCCTCAAGGTCATCTGCTCAGTTGATGATGGTAATGCAGTTGTCGTGGCTGCCGGCGGCGGGGAAGAAGATCTGAGGCGGCGAAAGACAGTCTGGAGAGCGGATCCCTGCTGTGGTGAACCCTTCCGTCGTTGGAGCAGCTGAGCTGGGGTGGAACACAGCGCCGCAGGAGCAGGACAAACCACACAAGGTTTTCTTTGACACATATCTGTAACAGAAGTAATTGAGTAAGGGCTTGTTTGAATTTGAGGATTCTAACAATGCAGGGATAGGAAATAGACAGGAATAGGATAGGAATGCACGTGCAAAACAGAGAATTTAAAAACACAGGATTTCTGCCAATCTGGGTGTTTGATTCACAACAATTGGAAGATCACAGGATGCAAAAAAGCATGGTGAGATTAAGTCAAACCACAAGAAAATGTACGGTTATAATGCTATTATGCTACTATCTCTTAGTCTTGTGCTTGATGAATAGGAATATGAAAAGGAGGACAAGTGGAAATTAGAATTCCTACGTTTTTTCTTTCAAGGAGACACTAAAGGAACAAATCCTACAATTTTCCTTTGCTCCATTCCTTTGCACCAAATTCATGAAAAGTAGTACCATAGGAAACTTTCCAATTCCTATGTTTTTCATTCACTTTTCCTTTCCAGCACTAGTGATTCTAGTAGGCAGGCTTGAGCAAGGAAAATCCTACACTAAAAAAATGTTTTTGTGCTACTTCTATTACTTTGGGCCCAGGCTACTGCCATACTAGCTCAATTCCAAGGCCTATCGACAAATGCACAGCTCAAACGCGCAGAGATAAATAATGATGGCGTTCAAGAGAGTCCATCACCGATAGCTAAGTTGCCTGGTACCTCACTGCTTGTCATATAGTAGGATAAAATAATCGTATTTCCCATTACTACGAGTGCTTAGTGGACAATATATATAACATGTAGAGTAAAAAAGAGATGCAACAAGTGTATAACCTCTTTGGCGAAGCCATGTCGATCTCAGCGTGATTGGGTTGGCCGGTGAGGATGCTCTGGCTGACTGGGCTGTCGGAGGAGGGGAAGAAGATCTTAGGCGTCTGGAGATGGAGCCCGAGGTACTGCTCTGCTGTGATGGAGGGTTTCATCGTTGGAGCAGCTCCGATGAGTTGTACGACGTCGAGGCTGAAGCAAGACAAGAGAGACAACGTTAACCGGAGTGGAATTCTAATAGCATCTCCAATACATGACGTAAAATACATAACCACAAAGTGCTAGATGTAAAATACATCAGCCGCTCATCTCTGAACTTAACTGTCGAAATTGAATATAACTGTCGAAACAGAAATTAACTGTCGAAACTGAACTTAACTATCGAAACTAAATTTTGCTGTCGAAACTGAATTTTGCTGTCGAAACTGAACGCACTAGGAAGGTGAGGCTACACATTGGTCGACTGACTTTTTCATCTCTGGTCAGTCAATTTTGCAGCCATTGGATACGAAATCAAGGGCCTGCGGTTCATCTTCAACCTCCACGTCCCTAAGCCGCCAGCCACCACCGGCCAAACAGCATCCCCCCGCCGCTCGCGGCTGGCGGTGCGCTGCCCCGCCCGCCCCGAAAACTCACCACACCGCTGGTCCGCCGCTACCCCGGCCATCCCTCTATGCCCCCGTGCTGAGCTTTTTCTCCAACGATCCCCACGCCACCGCCCCGCCAACGCCCCGCCACCGCCGGCGACCACCGCCCCCACCCTAAACCCTAAGATAGATAGTGGGGTACCTCTTCGGGAGGCCCCCCTCCCCACTGCGGCTGGTTCTTCCTTCACCCCGGCGAGCCCCCCACCCCCTGAAAATCCACTGACCCAAAAGTTGATTCAGTCGACTAAAGTGTAGCTAAATCGGAGCAGCATTGCAAGCAAGAGCAAGAGCGAGAGCAATAGCGCGAGCAAGAGCAATAGCAAGAGCAGACCAGGTAGGGGCCAAGAGCAAGAGAAGAGCAGCAACGCGAGCGAGAGCTAAAGCAGCAACGGCTCCTACTGATGTGGACGTCGCCGCCAAGGGAGCGATGTCGTGGAGGAAGTGGCCGGCAACACCGCCGTGGATGGAGCCGCGCTGTGTCGCTCGCGACCGAGCGCCGGCAGCACCATGAGATCGAATCAAGAAGAAAATGCGGCGATTAGTGTACAACCTCTTTGGTGGCGCCGATTAGGTCGTAGATTCATCCGAGGAAATGGTGATGATGATGCTCTTCCGGTGGTGCAGGTGAAGATGGCGGTGTGGGAATGGAGGTGGCGCGCAAGACGAGGGGAACGTCAGGGCAGCTCCTTGGAGGTTGAGGACGGGGTGACTAAATAGACGGGACGATGATATCAACGACGGATCCTCATCCAGTATGGTGGATGAGGGACGTCGAGGTGTTGCTGTGGACGACATCGTCGGGGAAGAGGCTCCGGCTGGGTGGCGGACGGAGCAGGGTGTGGGGTTTCGTCGTGGGTTTTCGCGGCCTCTGTGTACGAATGGGTGGGCGGATGGGATGGCAGTGGGGAACCATGGCTTAGGGACGCGCTTGTCTGAAATGTGGGGTAAGTTACGAAAGTACCCCCACCGTTTTGAGGCGGTTCTTTCAGTTTAGGGGTACCACGGGCATTTCGCGTCTCGGGATTTCACAGGAGGTGGGAGTTTTCGCGTGCGATGTAATTTTGGAATAGCAAGGCGCGGGTTGAGATGGAGGGAGTTGTCGCAGCACAACGAGACAAAGATATATCTTAAATATTTGGGGCTAACAAGGCGCGGGTTGAAGAGGCGGGAGTTTTGCAGCACGATAGAGAGAGACGCAAGCTTGAATTTTCGGCATAACAAGGCGCGGCTTGAAATTTTGGAAGAACAAGCTTAACATGTACCCAAAAAAAGACAATTTGCACCTCAACACGCACAACACACACACACAAACACCATTTAGACTAGAGTAAGGTACAGGTGCATTGCACGCATGAGATTTGGCAACCAAATTATGAATAAATACCACATTATAGCTTGTAAGCTTTGAGTCATATATGCATGATATAGATGTTCGTTTAATTCTTATAGTTCATTTCATTCAAAATCATCTAGTTTTTATAAGAAAGCTAATCTATTTTAAGATTCATGGAATTGTGCGTTGTAAGACATAAAGTAAAAACAAATAATGGCAAATCATGTAGAAAAACATTTGGGCAATTCTGATACGGAAGATTCTAGAACAAAGAAGAAGTGCTTGTGTTTTGATGTTTGTGCATTATGCTTAAGTTCAACCATGGAGTCTTCTAGATTATACATGTGGCGAAATCTGGTGGAATCTAGATGATATCCAACGGCCAGTAGTGCTCAAATTTGCCATCTTTGGACCATCGGATTCGCCTCATCCAACGACCATCTTTCAAAGTTAAAGTTACCCGCACACAATATAAAAAATATAAAATATAATATATATAGGGGTATAGATATAGATATGTGATGCGAAAGCCACCCATCATCTCCAATTAGAATAGTGTGTCCATGCACGGATGCGACGTGGCCAAATGATGTCTGCCATCGGTATCTCAAATTCAAATCAGTCTGACCTTGTTCAATGTGTATACATTACAACATGCTCGTTTCCAAACCACACCGCGCAGATCTCCGTTATATTCATGCATGCATGGGTTTCAAACATCAGGATCTCTTATTCAAATATTTGAATTCAACTTTACATTGATTATGACCTCACCTAGTCTTTTACACCCACACAGTCGTCTTCTCTTTATAATTGTACCACTAACTTTCTCTCGTGCATGCATGCACACACACTACCAGTCGCATTATCCATCGCACACATGCAATCTTTTTCTTCAGGTCGGTCTCCCATGAAGGCACACACCCACACACATCCCCCTCTCCATCATATCGGGCATTCTTTATCTCTCACGCGTGCATGCGCAACGATCGATGTTCCTCTATGTATGTGTGTATATAGCTAGGTCTTTCATAGTTTTCCACACAAACCGATCAATCGATATATCCAGTGAGGTCTCACCCTCTTTCCCACGTCCACATCGATCAATCTATACCTCTCTATATAGGATTAACATATATAGCTAATACACCCACATTAATTATATATCCAACGTCCCCCTCTCATCATCCATGCCTTCCGCTTCATCTCTCAGACGCGCGCACAATGGCGAAGACAGGGGGCAGTAAGGGCCCTGCCCCCCCTAACATCACTATATATCGAGGCTAATATGAATGTGATCATTAGACAATTGCTGCTAAAAATGGTTTAAGTTCATGAATTGACCCTCCTCGTAAAGGATTAGCAATGCTTGGCCCCCTAGCTCATTTATTTTTCATGGCTCCGCCACTGCGCGCAACAGCGCACGTTCTCGCCCCCTCTCTCTAAATATCGATCTCGCACTTGTGCATTCCTTCATAGTCTCCCTCCACTCGGCCCCTCGCACCATCTTCTAGCCCCCCACCGGATTTTGCCACATGTACAATCTAGCAGACTCCATGGTTGAACTTAAGCATAATGCACAAACCTCAAAACAACAGTGGTTCTCTTTTGTTCTAGAATCTTCCGTATCATAACTGCCCAAACTTTTTTTCTAGTTGAATTGCCATTATTTGTTTTTACTTTATGCTTTACAATGCACAATTCCATGAATCATAAAATAGATTAAGGGCTTCTTTGATTCAAAGGATTCTCAAAGGAATTTTGGAGGATTCTAATCATTAGGAATTTTTCCTATCTTGGTTGTTTGATTCGTAGGATTGTAAACCATAGGAATTTTTCCATATGATTCATTTGCACTAGATTTCATAGGAAACATCCCATCCACTCAAACCTCTTTGAAAGAATTCTGCATTTTTTCTATGCACAATCAAACACTCGTACAATCCTGTAGGATTCAAGACGACATTCCACTATAATCCCATGTTTTTCCTATTCCCGCGTTTTGGAAATCCTATGAATCCAAGAGGACCTAGATTTTTTATAAAAACTAATTGATTTTGAATGAGATGAACTATAAGAATTAAACGAAGGTCTACATCAGGCATATATGACTCAAAGCTTACATGCTATAGTGTGGTATTTATTCATAATTAGGTTGCAAAATCTGATGCGTGCAATGCACGAGTACCTTACTAGTACTTCGAGTATGTGCAAAACACATAAATTAGAATTCCAATGGCACGCTACACAGTGTCTCTCTTACAGTTCATGAAGCCACGTGGCACATGTGGATGCGTTGTCGTGATCTCCTTGCATGGATTGATCACAGTGACGTGTTGCTGGTTCCAGAAGAATGTACTCGTCCTCCCTGAGCCATACTGGCGGTACATGCATGAAACGAACATGTGCACGCACGCCACGCACGCACTCATTCCCTTGCACTCACACGCGGGTACACGGGCGGACGCAATTTTGTTCCAAGATCCACCCCATGTCATAATTTGACGTGTGTAAAGTCGTTCACTTCATTGATGGTCAATTAATACAGCGCATGCAAATTGAGTGGACGTGAGGGCGGAACAAAGACATTATTACTCCATTGCGCGCATGCGAGTAGTTATATCATGGGTTGCTAGTAGTACTTCCATTGGTCTCCTTCGTATTTTGTGCCAATTTTTGACAGTAACATAATATTTACGCATTTGAGCAGTGTAGTCTACTTGAAATTTATGTCCCGCTAAACTCATCGGGAGCCGTTTCGGGCCTCGAAACCAAAACCATCAATTAATCTTTACCTTGGTCCCATCACATTTGAAAGCTTGCTTACACCTACTCTGAAAATTATTACTAGTGCTAAACCTGAACCTGAACGTGCCAACCCTGAACGTGTTCCCACTATGCAGGTATTAGTACTAGTGCTATTACTTAGGTTATAAAAAGGGGAACTACCTAACCGAAAATTACTCTACCTTTCCTCCTCATAAGTGCTTCTTCTTCGTCCGTCCTTGCCATGGCCGGTGAGCAGAGCTCTAGGTCGAGAACTACTCGTAACAAGGGAGCGACAACCAAGGCTGCGGAAAAAAAGAGAGGGCTTGCCGCCACGTAGAGTCCTCGAAAGATCTCTCACAGGCAGACGATGGCTCCTAGGAGCGCCCTAGCCGCGGAGGCGAACATGCCGAGCCGGCGGCGCTAGAGTCGGTGTCCCTCGACTCTATGCCCGATCAGCTCAATAAGCAGAAGGAGTTAATCCAAGGCTTGGTGGAGCTACTGAAGGAGAGCCTCGATGACATGCCGGCTGAGCTCAATAAGCAGGGGGAGTTGACTGCCGGCTTGGTGATGCTGCTGAAGAAGAGCATTGCCTCAGAGAAGAAGGTGACCAGTGAAATCCTGCGACTTCAAGAGGACTAGGCGAAGCTCTGCCACAAGATCGACCTGTTGAAGGAGAAGAACGCCGGCTGGAAGAAGCTGCATGAGAATAGTAGTTCCTCGATGAAGATGCTGCAGGCCCTCCTCATGGAACAGAAGGAGGAGTTGGCGAAGCTCCGCATCGAGCACTCGGCTGCTGTCAAGGTACGTAATGCGGCCGTGGAACAGATGATGAAGGCTCGCATCAAGAAATCCCGCATCATGGACAGAATGAAGAAGATGGCGGAGGAGACGCACAAGGAGATGGAGGTCATGGAGGTGATGAAGAAGAAGTTACGACTCCGTGGCGAATTAGATCATTTGGGGTGATGATCTTCCTTCTTCTTTTGCTCATGTGTTTCATCTTTTGCTTCGGGTGTTTCACCCCACGTGTCACGTTCTCTGCGAGGCATGAATAGAAAAATGCTTTTTTTAGGGAATGAATAGAACAATGCTAACAATGATATGACTAGAAAATTAGATCATTTTTTATCGCCATATGGCACTGGGCTGCCGTGTTTCGTGCTCCTCCGTCATAGTACTACTCCAGTGGAAAACTTGAGTATACCGCACGGTTCTTCGCTCCTCCTCAAGTCGTCGGTGCATTTATACGAGCAGTCAAATCACAAGGCTCCGCCTTCCAGCAGTAATGAGCCGTCAAATCACAAAGGCCCTCGCCTCTCGTGAAACTGACCAAGCTAGACTGCCCCGCCCTCTAGCCTTTTAAAAATGTATACTTTTGTACAGTAGTAGTATCGATGGATTGCGCCATGGAGCAAAACTTGAAATTAAAAAAAGGTGGTACATATAGAGAGTGATCGTTCCCAAATTATGCATATAGTACTATTAAAAAGGCTAGTCACAATAATGGTGTCCATCACAACCCACCCCTCAAATAAAACTAAGCATCCTGGAATTCTTTGACAAAACTAAGCACCCTAAAATTCTTTGACAACTAAACTGCTGGCTATATGATGTTGGCCATATATATTGTACATATATAATGTGAAGAAATGAGTGGTAGTACTATACCAACTAAAAGATGAAATGTAAGAAATACTAGTGTGTACGTATTGAAGAGTTAAAGTAACGAGAAGAAACATAACATAGTTCTGCTGGGGGCTCAGCACAACACACCCCTCAAATTAAATTAAGCACACCTAACATTAAACATTGCAACTATTCTAGTAGACACTGCATTAGAACCACCATGAGCAATGACACTGCCACCTTACTTGGAGTCCTCGTCCACATCCTCGACTTCATGCTTGTGCCTCTTCCTCTTGGCCGATACTTCTTTGCTTGAACCGCACACTTGGCTCTTGCTCTTCATCCAACCCTTGTAGATACTGAAACAAAGGTAGCCATCCATTGCAGCGTAGTGGATGTGGTCTATATCTAGTACATTCCGCTGCCATGCATAACAATGAAACGTGTATGGAGGTTTCTCCAGTTTACCGTACGAAGGATAAACCATGGCTCCTGCTAGGGTCAGCATTGAAGGCTGACGAGAGGACACCAGCCGATTCTTCTGGAGGTCAAAGGGGTTGCCTACAACAAGGCCTATCCGACTCAGGACTTCTTTGTCGTTCGTAAAGTCTACATTGACGAATTTGACTAGGTTGCTCTCGAGGAAGTTCTTAAAATCTAGGCATTCAACGTCGGCATGGCATATGTGGTAGACCAAGCATAAGTCATGCACGCAAACCTGGATCATGGCGGGCTTCTTCCTCTCTTCGTCCTTTAGATCCTTCTCTCATCCCAGGACTGTGGTGTACTCAACATCTAGCCTAGCGACCTACTCATCATCTGGGTTTTCGAACATCCGTCTGAAGCGAGAAAGACATCCTTTCACCGTCGCAGAAGAACAGGTGTAGATGACGTCGAACTCATCGCCGGTGATGGTTCTAACCTTGTACTCACCGCTGATCATGGAGATTTGGGACGCCATGGATTTGGGAGGAGGGTTAGGATTAGTGGAACTGCCGTAATGTGAAAGGACGGGACGACTAGGAGCGAACCGTCGTAGTATTGAAGGACGTGCGGGGACGAGTAGGAGCGAACTGCAAGCGTGCGAATGGCAGGGTAGTGGGTTTTCATTCTCCCATGATACAGGCTTTCGAGAGCCCTTGGATCTGAGATCGAATGGTTGCATGGCATGATTCTAGACCTATGGGTGAATATCCTATCCTAGAGGGTTATTCTGCAAATTTTCAGCAACTTAGCATGCGACCGTTTGATCTCAGATCCAAGGGCTGCCAGCAGCCCGTATCATGGTCACGCCTACCACGACCGTCGCATCGCTCGCGCGGTCGCGCCCTTGGAGATTTAACACGGTGCGTTAGGCTATTTGATGTTGGCATGTCATACATAGTCATCACTTAGTCACTCATACTACAACAAGGTTGGCTATAAGTGTATTTTTTTACTTCTCTCTATCCCTTTGTACGGAGTATCTCACTGGTTGGAAAGGCATGCAAATTCCCAAACCGCTTCCTACACCCTGAATCCAATTTTTTGCCTAACAAGTTGTGTCGTGCAATTAGAATTCCAACTTGAGTACTACTACTAGTAGGAGTACCAGGGCCAGTTCTTTTAGGCTTCTAGATTAGTAATTCCATAACTACTACCTCCGTCCTGTTTTATTGGTCCCCATTGTGATCTGTGTCAAATTTTGATCAAAAATTTAACTAATGAAATGTTAGTGCATGCCACATGCACTAACATTTTATCAGTTAAATCTTTGGTCAAAATTTAGCACAAATTACAATGGTGAGGAATAAACCAGGACGGAGGTACTGTACTACTAGTACTAGTTTAGAAGCCCAAATAAATGAGTGAGGTGCCTTATTGTTAGACTAGCCACAATGGGAGTAACTTCAGCAGTAACATCGAGTCCAACTCAGCAAATTTGCTTATGTGGCAATGAGTTAATGACGAGAGAGGTAGTTACAGTGAGTTACTGTAACATCACATGTCCCAATGCAATATGAGTCTATAACCTAATAAATGAAGCTTTGCATGTTACCACACTTATGTTACCACCCACTATGAAGGTAGTAACACAGTCTAGGGATTTGTGTATGTTACTATGCATTATGGCTAGGTGTATAGGTGCTAAGGGTGCCACATAGGCAAGAAAATGATGTGGCAAAGCAATTAAAGAAGAGAGAGCATTAGGGTGACCCTAGGAGGAAACGGTGCTAAGCGCGTGAACCTATGCAAAATGACTATCAACCAATGACTGATAGAGTTTAATTGTTAAACAATTCAATGAGGGAGGCTTAGCTACAAAAGCTAAGCACTAATGCACTGGGGAGACTAGTTGCTAAGGTTTTAAATGCGCTTAGCACCTCATGTAAGCACCAATGCATTGGAAGCAGCCTTATTCTCCACCGTGACTAGTCTATGGGAAAAGCTAGGGAAGCCACCAAAAGAACTAGCCCTAGGAGTAGTAGCTAGGGATCGAGTGTGCGAGATGAACCGGAGAAAGTAAATGCAGAGTGATGAAATGCAAAAAAGACGGGGGGATGTGATGGTTGCTTGTCCGTTTATTTTAGCAGGCCACTTATTACTAGGAGTGGTTGGATTTTGTGATATGATAGCTTTACTGTCGCGCCACGAGCGGGGTGAGAGGTGAGACTCCCGTGCAGCGCCACCCTCTACACTAGTACTACTACATCGGTCGTGGTTTATCCCCCATTGAATTTGGAGAAGATTTAACTGAAAAAATGTTAGTGCATGTCAACAAAAACAATATCGTATTTGAACATAGTTTTCAATGATATAATTTTAGGTGACATGCATCATCATTTATCGTACTATATATAATGTTAGTTCAATTTTTGGTCGTATTAATCTATAGTAGTAAGGTGCCCGTGCCTTGCACGGAAGAGTGAAATGCATTGATCGGGGAGTTGTTTATTTTGACAAAGGATGTGGGGGCCATCTCATGTGTAACAGGTATCGATAGGTTTCTTCGGATATTATTTCATCTCTAGAGCTCAGAAACATCCCGGTGAAATAGATAAAAAAGTATATTTTGCAAACAAAAGCGTTCAACTGTTCAACCTGCATCCAAAACTTGTGAAGAAATAACTCTTATTTTGCTTTGCAGGAAATGGTTCATCATAAGTCTTTCACCATTACTGTAGTAAAAATTCATACATGGAAGATTCTAGACTAAACCATAAATGGATACACTTTTATTCATGCGCGATACTTGTCACGCCCAATATGCGATACTATCCTAAAGAGACTCGAAGGTCCCACCAAGGATAGAACCGCATATTGAAACACTTTTGCAAGGTGGATATCATTACATCAACATTACATAATAGATGGGGATACATACAAGAGGCATACAATGCCACACGAATACAACAACATTATACATAAGAGCACCATCCGACTATGGATGAAACACAAATAGAAACTCAAACGACATCCACCCTGCTAGCCCAGGCTGCCGACCTAGAACCTATCCCCTGATCGAAGAAGAAGCAGAAGAAGAACTCCAAGACAAGAAAACATCGCTCTCGCATCAAAATCATCGCATAACCTGTACCTGCAACTGTTGTTGTAGTAATCTGTGAGCCACGAGGACTCAGCAATCCCATTACCATGGGTATCAAGACTAGCAAAGCTTAATGGGAAAGGAAGGGGTAAAGTGGTGAGGTTGCAGCAGTGACTAAGCATATATGGTGGCTAACATACGCAAATAAGAGCAAGAAGAGAGCAAGCGGAACGATCGTGAAGCTAGCAATGATCAAGAAGTGATCCTGAACTCCTACTTACGTCAAACATAACCCAAAACCGTGTTCACTTCCCGGACTCCGCCGAAAAGAGACCATCACAGCTACACACGCGGTTGATGCGTTTTAACTCGGATCTGGTGTCAATTTACCTACAACCGGACATTAATAAATTCCCATCTGCCACATAACCGCGGGCATGGCTGTCGAAAGTTTATACCCTGCAGGGGTGTCCCAACTTAGCCCATGGTAAGCTCTCGCGATCAACGAAGGATATTCCTTCTCCCAGGAAGACTCGATCAGACTCGGAATCCCGGTTTACAAGACATTTCGACAATGGTAACACAAGTCCAGCAAAGCCGCCCGATGCCCGACAATCCCGATAGGAGCTGCACATATCTCGTTCTCAGGGCAACACCAGATGAGACATCCTACGAGTAAAACCAGACATCGAGTTTCCTCGAGGAGGCCCCGTAGTCTACTCGGTTCGGACCAACACTTAGACAAGCATTGGCCCGGGGGGGGGGGCTAAAATAAAGATGACCCTCGGGCTCCGGAAACCCAAGGGAAAAAGGGCTAGGTGATGCAAATGGTAAACCAAGGTTGGGCCTTGCTGGAGGAGTTTTATTCAAAGCGAACTGTCAAGGGGGTCCCATAAATCACCCAACCGCGTAAGGAACGCAAAATCCGGGAACATAACACCAGTATGACGGAAACTAGGGCGGCAAGAGTGGAACAAAACACCAGGCATAAGGCCGAGTCTTCCACCCTTTACCAAGTATATAGATGCATTAATTAAATAAGAGATATTGTGATATCCCAACATAATCCTGTCCATCATGGAGCAATCTTCAACTTCACCTGCAACTAGCAACGCTATAAGAGGGGCTGAGCAAAAGTGGTAACATAGCCAAGCAATGGTTTGTTAGGAAGGGTGAAAAGGTTAGAGGCTGACATGGCAATTTGGGAGGCTTGAAGAGCAAATGATAGGAAGCGCAGCATAGCGATAGAACGAAGCAACTAGCATAGCAATGATAGTAGTGAGATCTAGGGTAGCAGTTATCTTGCCTGAAATCTCACAAGGAAGAAGAACGAGTCCATGAAGAAGATGAACGGATGAAGCCGAACCAAGCGTAGACGAACGAATCCTCATGATCGCAACAAAACGGGAACTATCGAGAAGAAGCACACAACATAGTAAACACACCACACATAGACAAGACATGATGCACAACAAGCATGATGCATGACAAAGCTACATGAAGCTACTCATGTCAAGAGATGATGCAAACAAGAGCAACACATCAAAGCAAGTTTAAATGAGGCCCGGAACAACATATAACAATTCCGGTAAGTCCTCATATGCAAATTTCGAAATTGGTCCAGATCTGAATAAACCTTAGGTTCAAGTTGTTAAACAGCAAGCTAAAATACACCAAGATGATCTACATGAGATTCTAGTCAAGTTACATATAAAGTTTCATTTAATTCGGAGCTACGGCCTAGAAGATATGAGCAAAACAAGTCAAACATGACATTGATGCAAAATGCATACAAACATCAAGCAAACACTCTCACAACATGGATGCAACATGATAATATGAAACTACATGCAAAATCAAGCAAGTTTCATATAGAGCACACTCAAAACGGAGCAACGGTTCAACACATGCACTCTATACAAGTTTAAAGGAAAAGCTGTCCAAAACAGCAACTAGGCATATTCCGACCACCAAAACAACATGCTACAGTAGTTCAACATGATAACAAAAGGCATGGGCATGATGTATAGGTAAAGCATAACAAAAATGAACACTGAGCTATCTCCAGAAATCACTAGAACATGCTCAAAAAGACATGGCAAGATTGCATATAATAACAGTTTCAGACTTTGCAGAAATAACATCAGGTTGCAATGTTTAGGGCTATCAAACGACATGTTATAGGAACTTAACATGGCAACAAAAGGCATGGAATGAATCTAATAATTGCATAGAACAAAAGTCCCTTAATGACCATGAGCCGAAAAGGATCAGAAGACATGATGGCACCCATGTAAACATGGAAAAAGATATGACAGATTCATACATGGCAGGAACAACAATAAGTAGGCATGTTGGTGAGCTTGTACCACTCACCACAGAGAAATACATGGCATGACAGGGTAACCAATAGTAATAAGACATGTTTGTGAAGCTAAGCATAGCAATAGCAAGTTCATAGGGTGCATGGATCACTAGCAAAGCTCATGGCAAAACTGAACTTAATGTTAACAGGCTGACACAAACATTATTTAGCAACTTTGGAGCAAGATTACAACAAGCTACAGCAAGCTATCAATTCAACCAGGGGAATGGATGGATAGAGCAGGACATGTGTACCAAAACATCCTTAGTGAACATCTCCAGATTATGCACAGAATGACTTGTAGAGCATCATGATATAACAGATTCAGACTAACAAAACAGCAACAGCAAGTACCCTACTTCACGAGCTCAATGCACTCACTACAAGACTCACAAAAATACATGGATTGCACCCCTGTAAATATGGCATGACATAGTTGAAACCACATGTAGAATCAAGCTCATAAAATGCACATACGAAATGCAACGAAAATGACAAATCACCAAGTTATAACAGTTTTAGCAGATTAACATCATATAGCCCTCTTGCAACGATGATTAGAGCATCAGGATGAACTCAAACGAACATGTCATAATGGAACAAAATGAGGATCATCTCAAGATGAACATTTTGACATATTACACGCATAAAACGGAGCAGTATGCATGGAGTTATGGCATGCAGAACATGGCACCAGAATGCAATTATTTTAGGGACTTAGGCGCTTTCAGAAAAAAAAAACATGTGAGCGTTAGATAACAAAATGACGCACGGGCGCGGGATAGCGGGGGCTCACCATTGGGCTCGGCCCAGGCGGAGGGCATGCATGCCGGGCTGATGGGCTGGCGGAGCTGGGCCCTAGGAGGCCCACGTGGCCGGCTGGCCCTGCACGGAGGCGCTGCGAGCGGGTGAGCTCGCCCCTGGCGCCACGAAGAAGATGCCGGCGACGGTGCTACCGGACCTCCGGCGAGGCGGAGGAAGGCGAGGGGAGGCCAGAGAGGCGTGGATCCGGACGGGGACGTCGGGGATCGACGGATCCGGGCGGAGCATGCCGGATCCGTGCATGGCGGTAGTCGGCGGGGCTCCATGGCGGCGGGGTCGGGGAGATCCAGGCGGCGATGAGGCCGGGCGGCAGAGCGGAGCTCGTCGGCGGCGGGATCACTCGGGGCGAGGCGACGCAAGGCGGCGGAGGCCGGCGAAGGCGGCGAGCTGGACGGCGACCAGCGAGGGAGGTTGCGGCGGCGTCGGGCGGTGAAGAAGAGGCGCGGGCGCGCGGGGCGATGCGCGGGACGGGTGGCGGCGCGGGCGGGGCAGCACCCGCGGGTCGCGGCGGCGGCGGGATGGGCCCCACGGGCCCGACCCGGGCCCCGCAGGCCTGGCACGGTGGAGACGGCGGCGGGGCGATATGGCGCGTCATGGTTGGACGAGGGGACGGCGGCGGACATGTCCAGCGCCGGGCGGACGTGTCCGGCGGCGGTGGAGGGGAAAAATTTAGGTTTTGGACCCGAAATTTGGACGGGGAGGATCTATTTATAGGTAGAGGGAGCTAGGAGACTCCGAATGGAGTGCGGTTTTCGCCCACACGATCGTGATCAAACGACCGAGAGCATGGAGGGGGTTAGGATGGGTTTTTGGGCTCTGGTGAAGGGGTGTTGGGCTGCAAAGAGAAGGGGGTTTGGGGCTACGCGTTTAACCGTTGGGGCATCAAACGACCTCCAAATGGAACAAAATTTGACGGGCGGTCTACGGGTGCTATACCAAGGCCGCTTGGCAAACCTCGGGCCATTCCGAGAAAGTTCAACACCCGCTCACAACAGGAGACAAAAGGGGGACGTCGGAGGACATAGGAGTGCCGGATTGCAAAACGGACAACGGGGAAAATGCTTTGATGCAAGAAATGAACACGTATGCAAAATGAAATGCACATGATGACATGGCAAAATGCAACACGCAATCAAATGACAAGGCAACAACGACGAATAACTGGAAGACACCTGGCGCATCGAAATCGGGGCGTTACAATACTCCAATAAGATCATGCATGGAAGTCTCCACATGCTTAGACAGCGGATTACATTGAACGAAGACTAATGATCAACATTTAACTTAGGAATGCAGATGTCCAGGCGAACCTCCTTGGAGACCCCATGCACATTGTTGGGGGTCAAATAATACCATGTGTCTTCCATGTCCACATCGGCGGGAAGGTCCCAGCTCGGCAGAGTCCAAGTCAGCTTGACGTAGCCAGTGTCGCCGCCCAGGTACCTCCGAGGGGTAGTAATAGTGAGCACGCACGCGTACATCGGCCTCGTGTCAGTGTCAGCGTTAGCGGCGATGCCCCTCACGCACACTACAAAGATGTGGCGGCGGCCTGCGTGGGCCTCGCCGGTGGCCATGATCAAGAGGAAGATGCTGCCGTCCTCCTCCGAGACTAGCAGGCGGCGCTGATCCTCCAGCGACTCCGGGACGGTGAACGGGTAGCACGTCTGGTACTTGATGTTCTTCGCCAAGGGCCAGTAGTGATTGCTGCATGCCTGCGCTAGGTGATGCACGATGTCCGCCGGCGAGCCCCAAAACGGCACCGGGCACTCATAGCATTAGACGAAGGGCTCCTTGGAGGCATCGACCAGGCCGTCCATGAAACGGGAGTGGCTGTAGGGGATGTTCCGCCAGTTGAATATATGAGCAAGTTACTACGAGATTTACTACAAAATAAATCATGACGGCTATAACAGAGATTAAACTAATCATGCAGACTAGCATAGTAGATGAACAGATCGAGTCTAGGACACAGACTAAAAACATGCATTCTAGCACGATTTCAAACAGGAAGGACAAAAACACATATGGTGCAACGGGAGCAGCACCATTGGCGTTGAGGTTGTCGCCCATGTCGTTGAGGAAGAGGTTGCCGAGGTCGGGGAAGAAGTCGTCATCGGTGAAGTCATCGCTGCTAGCAGTCGCGAGAGTGCGCTCCCCAAATGTCCAGGAGGGATTGGCTCTAGGGGACGTTGCGGCCGCCGAATGGAGCGGAGGAGGGAGTGGCTGTAGGGGACGTTGTGGCCGCCGAATGGAGCACAGGAGTAGCCCACGAAGAAGTAGATGGTGCTCCTCCCTAGTCTCTATTCTTATCTCTATCTCTACTACTCTTCTTTGTTTTTTATAATATACTAGTTGTAGTTGTCAAATCGAATAGTACTGCACCGTCCACTGCGCCCGGCTGAACACGCCTCCTCGCCTCCATTCAACCCCTCCGTTAAACCCGCATGCAAACCGAGAAACCTACTCCGGCCCGCGGTAGGAAATTTGTCGGTTGCCGTTGGAGAATAATAGAGTCACGTCCAACCCATTTGATTTAATTGCGTGTATGATTCTCCCTCTATAAAAAGTTAATTGCATCCTTAATCTTGTATTCTAAGTACTCTGTGGGTTCCACAGTCAGTACAGTGCACATGACTTGCAGGCTGGCTACAGGTTCATATAGAAAGTTAAAAAGAAACAAATCCATGACCTGCAGGATTGGAGTTAGCACCGATGGCGGTTCGTAGTCGTTCCACGCTCGGGCATTGAAGTTTGTAACTATTTTAGATTAGAACATACTACTCCTTTGGTGCTACTAGTAGAGCAGAGTCCTACTTCACTATACTACTCTACTCAAGCAAGTTAGGGCATAGTAGCAGCTACTGTAGGGAGTACCGGTACTGTGATCACTCAAGCAAGTTGTCTGACTTCGATATGACCCTACGCTGCCGGTATGTGTCTCATAAGTCAAGCGGCGTGCTGTAGTCATCATCACCTATCCACTTCCCGCAGCACATATTCGCTTCTCCATCTTTCTCCGCTCTTCCATCCCTGCTAAGGCGCCTCCCCCCTCATCCGAAACCCAAGCACTAACAATGGCAGAACCGAGAAGCGTCCGCCGAAAGAGTGGCTGGAATTTGCTCCCCATAGAGGTAATCAAGCTCATTGTTTCGCGTGTGGACAATCTCAGTACCATGCCGCTCGTTGCGTGCTTGTCGAGGTTGTACTGTTTACGCAAAGCCCTCAGGCCGGAGCTTTTTAAGCCAGTCCTTGCTTGCTGATGCCGCCTGATCTTTAGAAACGGCGTGTCATGCAGCATAACGATCGTAGGGTGGCGAGCATCAACCCCCTTGACTGTGATCCGATCCCCGTCACCCTCAACTACATTAACGGTATGTACTGGGTCGGCATGAACACGTCTTGGATGGTGCTCGTCAATGGTCGCGGCAGCTGGATGCTCGTGGAGGTCTACACCCGGCGATTGATCCCCCTTCCTTCGATTAACACTGCATTGCTTTGGCACCGCGGCCCAGAATACTCGGAATCTTACAGTAGCCAACATGATACCAAGTTTGATTTGCTCAAGGTTGTAATCTGCCAAGTGCCCACAAGATCTGCGAATTACAAAGACTTCAGGCTAATTGCGTTCTTCAACTGCGATCTCGCCTATCTGACAGGTCATTGCGGTAAGTGGATAAATCTACACGTCCATCGCAGGATCATACATCCTCCATGGTTCTCTGATGCCATTGAACACAAGGGCTTCATTTACGCTATCGACTCCTTTTATGGCTGGACGTATTGCTGGCCTACTCCAGTCATCGCTAAAATCGGCTATTGCAGCAATATGTTACTTTCCTATGATATCATGATGGCTTGCTTATATTACTGTCAACATTTACTGAAAAAATATTCATGCTCATAACATGTTGTTCTTAAGATTGACTAAATAAAGAGCCCTTTTTTATTTGACTCCAACTTGATATGATGTTGTAGGCCGCCTGGTGTCCCTACCCTTCCTAATCCCAGAACCTTTCAAAGAAAAGCGGCATGGCAATTGTAGGTGGTTCCTCGCTCGGTCAGATGATGGCGAACGATTGATGATCGTTCGCACGTACCGGACGTGTTGTTTCGCGGAATACAATCACAATCACTGCAAGGTCTTTCAGCAGGATCCCGGCTTCTCTGGGCCTTCAAGAATTTTTGACTAGAGGCTGGTAAGTAGCCTTGGTACACACTCTCTGTTTGTTTGACTGAATTATCTGAATAACCAGGAGATAACCGACGGCAAGGATCATGATGGCAGCGCGGTTTCGTTCATCAGGCAAAACTGTGTGTACACAGCATACCATGCGTCTCTGCATGCACCATACCCTGATATGTCCCGCCACGCTCTGCAGCCCAAAGTAGGAGAGAGGGTCGCAAGTATCAGACTTCGACCTGCTGGCTGGAGTTTCCCCCATCAGGCACCCATCTGGTTCAAGCCGTCAGCCAATCTCCACAGCTTAATAAATAGTAACGTCTAACTAAGCTAGTTAGTTAGATGGGTACACTTGGTGTACTAGGATCTTTATTTAGTTTGATCCATACACTTGTACTTTTTTGGTAGCCCTTTTTGTAATGATGGCTGATGTTTGGTTTGGAAGAGAGAGCTGCGTCTTCACTCTTCTGGCCTGCTTACTACTTCTGTTGCACCCCCAGCCCTGGTTGTTGCTGTTGTTGTTTTCAATGTACAATCAGTAGTATATTACGTCTATTGGTTGAATAAATGTGTTGTTAGAACAAAAAACACAATGTTTTGGAAGTCGTTGCACGGTTCGATCCTTTAGTGCCTCGTACCATACGTAGCGCATACTATTTTTCGTACGGAACACATTTTCCACTTCTTGATAACATGCAACCCACTGATGAAGGCCCAATAGAGAAGCCCATAATTAACTGGAAGGGAGGCTCTCACATGAATCCGGCCTAGGTACATGCTCATGGTCCCCTAAACATAAATAAGTAAATAAATAAATAAAGCTAAATGCTCATGCACCAGTTCTTTCGGAAAATAGGTAGCCCAGTATTCTTTTTGAAGAATACCCAAGCTGGGCCTATTTGTTTTCTCCGAATTACTGGGCTGCAAATCTTTCAAGACGGGGAGGGATGCATTCCGGCCTGGCCAAAGAGTATGGTCAGTGTCTATTAAAAGTAATATCAAAAGGGGTTGAAAATTCCAAAAAAATTATAGCAAATGGGATATTAGTTTCTTTTTTTGTTTTTGTTCTTCACTGATATCTTATACGTATTTCATTGGATTTAACATGACATAGTACTAATTTATTTTTAAATTTGTTTTAGTATGGCTATTAATTTTTGGATTAAGAATATTTCGTTCCCCAGCAAAAATTTGCGAATTTTAAAAATTTCCCACATATTTAGTTAATTTTTTGACCCTGGTACTGACCAGAAAATGGCCAGCAATTCTAAAAATGGAAAACAGGCTGCAATAAATTCCATATGAATTAGAAAATGAGTAAAAATTATAAAAATAATAGAAAATGGGCTGTATACGCCACAGATTTCGAGGCTGACTTGTTTACGCAAGGCTTTGCCAGTGAACACACGATTCTAGCAGCAGTGACTGTTGGATGTCCATCCAACGGTCGACATGCTTCTTCAATCTTTGATCTTCCTGCTCCAGCCGCCTAAACTAGCGCCGGCGGGACTGCCTGCTCCCTCCTCTTGTGGCCCACTGTGATGCCACACAGGCTTCCCCGGCCGACCCTACTCCCTCCGCTGGTCTGGCCGCGCGCAATCAACTGCCTTCTTATTATGTGAAAAAAATGATTCCTCCCACTGACATGTGGGGCGCACCGATTGGGAGGCTAACTTGTGGGCCTAATAAGTTGACGCGTATGCAGGGCTTGTCAACTTAGTGAACAAATGATTCTAGCAGTAGTAACCGTTGGATTTGAATCGAATGGTCCTGCTGCTTCTTCAATCGCTGCTCTTCCTGCACCAGCCGCCCAAACCAGCGTCGGCGAGACCGCCTGCTCCTGCCTCCAATGGTCGGCTGTGCTGCCATTCAGGCCTCATCGCCCCTACTACTCCCACCACTAGCCAGGCCCTGCGGCGACGACATCCTCACACCGCAGCCGAACCAGTGAACCCTTGTACTCCTCTCCACATGGGCATCCACTGTCGCGTCTTCCCCGGCTCCGTGTCATCCCCTTCCTAGGCCTCGCCGTCATCCACCGCCTTGTTGCTCTCGGTGCGGCATGGTCAATGTGGTCAACGACATTCCATCAGAAGAGTACTGTACATGGAGACGCTGACAGCTGGGTCCACGGCCACAACCCAGTTTTTTTGTGATTTGCCAAGTAAGTCGCATTGTCAGGCCTGCTGGGCTGCAAATCTTTCAAGACGAGGAGAGCTTTCATTCGGTTGGCCGAGAAAATGGCCCATCATTAATGAGAAATGGGCTGTACATTTTTAAAACACATCAAACCGGCAATTAGTTTCAAATATCTTTTTTTCATTTCGAGATTTTAAATTACATTAACTTTTATGCGTGGAGAATTTTTTGGATTTTATATTGATATACATTTATTTTTAAAATCAGTTTGAGTTGAAATTTCAGGATTAAAAACAGTTTGGACCGCACCGAAATATGCAAAATTTTGTATAATTTTTTAACCATGGCCACAATATGGGTTGTAATGCTAACAAAAAGAATATGGGCTCCAAAAAAACCTTAAGAATTAGCAAATGGGTTGTAAATTATTAGAAATAATGGCAGATGGGTTGTATGCTGTTTTCCACAGATTTGAGGCTTTCCAAAAAAAAGGTTGACACACAAGCAGTGACTGTTGGATGTCCATCCAACGACCGTCGTGCTTCTTCAATCTTTGCTCTTCCTGCTCCAGTCGCTCAAACAAGCGCCGACGGGACTGCCTGCTCCCTCCTCCCAGCGGCCGGCTGTGGTGTCGCGCAGGCCTCACCGCCCCACCGTACTCCCATCGCTAGCCTAGCCATCCCTCTACTCACCCGCACCTGTTGTTATTCTCCAGCGACGGCAGACGAACCAGTAAACCCTCATACAGTCGTACCCCCCTCCGCATGGGAAACAACTGCCGAGTCTTCCCTGCCTCCGTTTCGTTCCCTTCCTAGGCCTCATTGTCGTCCACCACCCTGGTGCTCTCGGCGCGGCCTGGTCAACATGGTCAACGACCGACATGCATCTGAAGTGGACTGTACGTGGAGAGGCCGACAGTTGGGTCCACGATCGCACACAAGGAAATGCCTCCTTATTACGCGCAAAATAATGATTCCTCCACCTGACATCAGGGACCCACCGAAAGGGCCTCTGTATTTCGCGAAAAAAATGTTACCGCCACTGACAGCTTGGACCCACTAGCTATATCTTCGCACGCAAGGAAGTGCCTCCTTATTACGCACAAAAAAATGAATACTCCCACTGTTAGCTGGGACCCAGTATAGTGGCAGGCTGACTTGTGGGCCTCCTAAGTTGACGGGGTCGGAGGGCTTTGTCAACTTAGTCAATATGCACGATTCTAGCTCTAGTGACCGCATGATGTCCATCCAACGGCCGTAGTGCTTCTTCAACCTCTGGTCTTCTTGCTCCAGCCGCCCAAACCAGCGCCTGTCGTGCCTCGTGCTCCTGCCTCCCGTGGCCGGCTGCGATGCAGCAGAGGCCTCACCGCCCCTACTACTCCCACCACTTGCCAGGCCATCCCTCTACTCACCCACACCCCCTGTTATTCTGCGGTGACAGCAGCCTCACACCACCATGAACTAGTGAACCCTCGTACTCCTCTACGCGTGGGCATCCACTGCCGCATCTTCCCCGGCTCCGCCTCGTCCCCTTCCTAGGCCTCGCCATCGTACACCGCCCTGGTGCTCTCGGCGCGGCATGGTCAATGTGGTCAAGGAACGGCTTCCGTCGGACGTGGACTGTACGTGGAGAGGCTGACAGCTGGGTCCACGGCCGGAGCAAGGAAGTGCCTCCTTATTACGCGCAAAATAATTATTCCTCCACCTGACAGTGGGGACCCACCGGACGGGCCACCGTATTTTGTGAAAAAAATGTTTCCCCCTGGCTGCTGGGACCCAACAGCTACATCTTCACACGCAAGGAAGTGCGTCCGGGCAAAAAAAAAACGATTCGCCCCCCTGACTGCTAGAACCCACCAGCTACATCTTTGCAGGAAAGGAAGTGCCTGACAGTTAGGACCCACCTGGTCGAACCGTATGTAGCGTCGTCATTCTAGTCACGAACGTGTACGTACATACTGGTGGATGTAGAGCCGCGCACGTGTCGTAGTAGAGGCGCGCACGTGTCGTAGTAGAGGCGCGCACGTGTCGTAGTAGAGGCGCGTACGTGTCATAGTAGAGGCGCGCATGTAGCATGTACACGTACGTACAACGGCGAGTGTGCAAGAAAGAAAATATGGCCATGTATGTGTACATACGGGCGGGGTCTCGAACGCCTACTCGCACATACGTACGGCCAAGGCTCGTGTACATGGCTGGGTCGGAACAAAGAAATAGCATCGTCGTCGTGTTCATGGGGAGGCAATGGAATACGTCGTGTTCATGGGGAGGCAACGGAATGCGTCGTGTTCATCGGGAGGCAACGTAACGCGTGGGAGCCAACCGGCTTGGACGGAACAGGCGATGGAAACGAGGCCTGGCGTACCGCAGAATGGAGGAAACGGCCTTGTGTTCGACTTGCCACGTTCGAAATGGGATCTTGTTCATCGGGAGGGGTCTGGCGTACCGCAAAACGGAGGAAATGGACCTCCTACAGTCGAAACGGGGGTCCTCTTGATCGGGAGGGGTATGGCGTAAGAACAATGAAATCTACGGGCACATAATTCCTATTAGCAACAATAGGAACATCATTAATCCTTCGCATAGATTTCTTAGTGGTGGAATCCGCAAGATGCAAATTTAAAGAACAATCATCAAATTCACGTAAACCTAGCACATCACACAAAGTTTTTGGAATTGTGGAAACACTAGCACCCAAATCACACAAAGCATAGCATTCATAATCTTTAATCTTAGTCTTAATAGTAGGTTCCCACTCATAAAATTTTCTAGGAATAGAAACTTCTAGTTCAAACTTTTCTTGAAAAGATTGCATCATAGCATGAACGATATGGTTAGTAAAAGCTTTATTTTGATCATAAGCACGAGGAGAATTTAACACGGATTGCAACAAGGAAGTACAATCTATTAAAGAGAAATTATCATAATTAAATTCCTTGAAGTCCAAAATAGTGGGTTCATTGCTACCTAAAGTTTTGACCACTTCAATCCCATTTTTATCAATTTTTGCATCTAGACCTAAAAACTCTAAATCATTGGGACGACTTTTAACTAAACTTGACTCATCTCCAGTCCCATCTTTATTAAGATTCATATTGGAAAACAAAGATTTAATAGGAGTCACATCAATCACTTTTAGATCTTCATCATTATTGTCATGAAATCTAGAAGAACATGCTTTTACAAACCAATCTTTTTTAGCACGCATCTTAGCGGTTCTTTCTTTGCACTCATCAATGGATATTCTCATGGCTTTGAGAGACTCACTGATATCATGCTTAGGTGGAATAGATCTAAGTTTCAAAGAATCAACATCAAGAGAAATTCTATCCACGTTCCTAGCCAATTCATCAATCTTAAGCAGTTCTTCTTCAATCAAAGCATTGAAATTCTTTTGCGAACTCATAAATTCTTTAAAACTATTCTAAAAATCAGAGGGCGTCTTATTAAAATTTCCATAAGAGTTGTTGTAGGAATTATCATAATTATTAGAGGAATTACTAGGAAATGGCCTAGGATTAAAATTGCCTCTATATGCATTGTTACCAAAATTGTTCCTACCAACAAAATTCACATCCATAGAGTTATTATAATTCTCAATCAAAGTGGACAAAGGCATATCATTAGGATCAGAAAAAACACTTTTATTAGCAAACAATTTCATAAGTTCATCCATCTTTCCACTCAAATCATTAATCTCTTCAATCGCATGAACTTTTTTACTAGTGGATCTTTCGGTGTGCCATTGAGAATAATTAACCATAATATTATCTAGGAGTTTAGTAGCTTCTCCTAAAGTGATTTCCATAAAAGTGCCTCCCGCGGTCGAATCTAAAAGATTTCTAGAAGCAAAATTCAATCCGGCATAATTTTTTTGTATAATCACCCACAAATTCAAACCAGATGTAAGGCAATTACGTATCATTAATTTCACCCTCTCCCAAGCTTGTGCGACATGCTCATGATCAAGTTGCTTAAAATTCATAATATCGTTCCTAAGGGAGATGATCTTAGCGGGAGGAAAATACTTAGAGATAAAAGCATCTTTGCACTTATTCCATGAATCAATACTATTTTTAGGCAAAGACGAGAAGCAAGTTTTAGCATGATATCTGAGTGAAAACGGAAATAGCTTCAATTTAACAATATCATTATCCACATCTTTCTTCTTTTGCATATCACACAAATCAACGAAACTGTTTAGATGGGATGCGACGTCTTCACTAGGAAGGCCAGAAAATTGATCTTTCATAACAATATTCAACAAAGCGGCATTAATTTCATAAGATTCAACATTGGTAGTAGGAACAATTGGAGTGCTAATAAAATCATTGTTGTTGGTATTGTAAAAGTCACACAATTTAGTATTATCTTGAGCCATCGTGACAAGCAATCAATCCAACACACAAGCACATAGAAGCAAGCGAAAAAGAGATGAACGGAAGAGGGGTGAAGAAAAGGCAAAGGTTTTCAAAAATCGTTTTAGAAGTGGGGGAGAGGAAAATGAGAGGCGAATGGAGAATAATGTAATGCAAGGGAGAAGAGTTTATGATGGGTACTTGGTATGGCTTGACTTGGTGTAGATCTCCCCGGCGACGGCGCTAGAAATCCTTCTTGCTATCTCTTGAGCTTGCGTTGGTTTTTCCTTGAATAGAAAAGGGTAATGCATCAAAGTAGCATAAGTATTTCCCTCAGTTTTGAGAACCAAGGTATCAATCCAGTAGGAGACGACGCACAAGTCACTGAATACCTGCACAAAAATTCAAGAACTTGCAACCAACACGATAAAGGGGTTGTCAATCCCTTCACGGTCACTCACAAAAGTGAGATCTAATAGAGATAGATAAACGGTAAAGTAAATGTTTTTGGTTTTTTTTGTTTATAGATTGGAAAGTAAAGATTTCAAAATAATAGATCAAAAACTAGCAAGATGTAAACGATATTCAATATAATGGAAAAGAGACCTGGGGCCATAGGTTTCACTAGTGGCTTCTCTCGAGATAGCATATATTACTGTGAGTGAACAAATTACTGTCGAGCAATTGATAGAAAAGCGCATAATTATGATGACATCTAAGGCAATGCACATGAACATAGGCATCACGTCCGTGTCAAGTAGACCGACTCCTGCCTGCATCTACTACTATTACTCCACACATCGACCGCTATCTAGCATGCATCTAGAGTATTAAGTTCATAAAGAATGGAGTAACTGATACGTCTCCAACATATCTATAATTTTTTATTGTTCCATGCTATTATATTACCCGTTTTGGATGTTTATGGGCTTTACTTTACACTTTCATATCATTTTTGGGAGTAACCTACTAACCGGAAGCCCAGCCTGAATTGCTGTTTTTTTACCTATTTCAGTGTTTCAAAGAAAAGGAATATCAAACAGAGTCCAAACGGGATGAAACCTTCGGGAGCGATCTTTTTAGAACAAATGCAAACCTGGAGATTTGGAGTGGACGTCAAGCAACAAACGAGGCGGCCACGAGGGTGCCCGGCGCACCCCCCCACCCTCGTGGGCCCCTCGAGCGTCAACCAACCTACTTTTTCCTACTATATATACTCACGTACCCTGAAAACATCAGAAGCGACCACGAAAACCTAATTCCACCACCGCAACCTTTTGTATCTGCGAGGTCCCATCTTGGAGCCTTCGTCGGTGCTCCGTCGGAGGGGGAATCGACCATGGAGGGCCTCTACATCATCTCCAAGGCCTCTCCGATGAGTTGTGAGTAGTTTACCAAAGACCTTCGGGTCCATAGTTATTAGCTAGATGGCTTCTTCTCTCTCTTTTAATCTCAATACCAAGTTCTCCTCAATCTTCTTGGAGATCTATTCGATATAACTATTTTTGCAGTGTGTTTGTCGAGATCCGATGAATTGTGGGTTTGTGATCAAGTTTATCTGTGAGAAATATTTGAATCTCCTCTGAATTCTTTTATGAGTGATTAATTTATCTTTGCAAGTCTCTTCAAATTATCAGTTTGGTTTGGCCTACTAGATCGATCTTTCTTGCAATGGGGTAAGTGCTTAGGTTTGGGTTCAATCTTGCGGTGTCCTTTCCTAGTGACAACAGGGGCAGCAAGGCACGTATTGTATTGTTGCCATCGAGGATAAAAATATGGGGTTTATACCATATTGCATGAGTTTATCCCTCTACATCATGTCATATTTCTTAATGCGTTACTCTATTCTTCATGAACTTAATACTCTAGATGCAGGCAGGTATCGGTTGATGTGTGGAGTAATAGTAGTAGATGCAGGCAGGAGTCGGTCTACTTGACACGGACATGATGACTATATACATGATCATGCCTAGATAATCTCATAACTATGCACTTTTCTATCAATTGCTCGACAGTAATTTGTTCACCCACCGTAATACTTATGGTATCTTGAGATAAGCCACTAGTGAAACCTAAGGCCCCCGGGTCTATCTTTTATCATATAAGTTTCCAATCTACTTTTATTTGCATCTTTTACTTTCTAATCTATATCATAAAAATACCAAAAACATTTATCTTATCTTATTATCTCTATCAGGTCTCACTTTCGCAAGTGGCCTTGAAGGGATTGACAACCTCTTTATTGTGTTGGTTATGAGGTTCTTGTTTGTTTGTGTAGGTGTGTGGGACTTTTGGGGAGCTTCCTACTGGATTGATACATTGGTTCTCAAAAACTAAGGAAAATACTTACGCTACTTTGCTGCATCACCCTTTCTTCTTCAAGGAAAACCAACGCAATCTCCAGACGTAGCAAGAAGGATTTCTGGCGCCGTTGCCGGGGAGGTCTTCGCTCAAGTCAAGACATACCAAGTACCCATCACAAACTCAACTCCCTCGCATTATATTATTTGCCATTTGCCTCTCGTTTTCCTCTCCCCCACTTCACCCTTGCCGTTTTATTCGCCCTCTCTTTCCCAATCTCCTCTCTCATTCGCTTGCCTTTTGTTTGCTTGTGTGTTGGATTGCTTGTCACGATGGCGCAAGATAATACCAAATTGTGTGACTTTTCCAATACCAATAATAATGATTTCCTTAGCACTCCGATTGCTCCTCTTAATGATGTTGAATCTTGTGAAATCAATGCTACTTTGTTGAATCTTGTTATGAAAGATCAATTCTCCGGCCTTCCTAGTGAAGATGCCGCTACTCATCTAAACAACTTTGTTGATTTGTGTGATATAGAAAAGAAGAAAGATACGAATAATGATATTGTTAAATTGAAGTTATTTCCGTTTTCACTTAGAGATCGTGCTAAAACTTGGTTTTCGTCTTTGCCTAAGAATAGTATTGATTCATGGAATAAGTGCAAAGATGCTTTTTATATCTAAGTATTTTCCTCCTGCTAAGATCATCTCTCTTGGGAAGGATATTATGAATTTAAACAACTTGATCATGAGCATGTTGCCCAATCTTGGGAAAGAATGAAATTAATGATTCGCAATTGCCCTACTCATGGTTTGAATTTATGGTTTATCATACAAAACTTTTATGCCAGATTAAATTTTGCTTCAAGAAATCTTTTAGATTCGGCCGTGGGAGGCACTTTTATGGAAATCACCTTAGGAGAAGCTACTAAGCTCCTTGATAACATTATGGCTAATTATTCTCAATGGCACACCGAAAGATCTACTAGTAAAAAAGTGCATGTTATAGAATAAATTAATGTTTTGAGTGGAAAGATGGATGAACTTATGAAATTGTTTGCTACTAAGAGTGATCCTATTGATCCTAATGATATTCCTTTGTCTACTTTGATTGAGAATAATAATGAATCTATGGACGTGAATTTTGTTGGTAGGAATAATTTTGGTAACAATGCTTATAGAGGAAACTTTAATCCTAGACCATTCCCTAGTAATTCCTCTAATAATTATGGTAATTCCTACAACAAATCTTATGGAAATTTTAATAAGATGCTATCTGATTTTGAGAATAGCGTTAAATAATTTATGATCTCTCAAAATAATTTTAATACTTTGCTTGAAGAAAAATTGCTTAAAGTTGAGGATTTGGATAGAAACATTGATAGGCTTTTGCTTGATGTTGATTCTTTGAAACTTAGATCTATTCCACCTAAGCATGATATCAATGAGTCTCTCAAAGCCGTGAGAATTTCCATTGATGAGTGCAAAGAAAGAACCGCTAGGTTGCGTGCTAAGAAAGATTGCTTTGTAAAAGCGTGTTCTTCTAGTTTCCATGAAAATAATGATGAAGATCTAAAAGTTATTGATGTGTCCCCTATTAAATCCTTGTTTTGCAATATGAATCTTGATAATGATGGGACTGGAGATGAGTCAACTTTAGTTAAAAGGCGTCCCAATGATTCGGAGTTTTTAGATCTTGATGCTAAATTTGGTAGAAGTGGGATTGGAGAGGTCAAAACTTTAAATAGCATTGAACCCACTATCTTCGATTTCAAGGAATTTAATTATGATAATTGTTCTTTAATAGATTGTATTTCCTTGTTGCAATCCGTGTTGAATTCTCCTCATGCTTATAGTCAAAATAAAGCTTTTACCAGACATATTGTTGATGCTTTGATGCAATCTTATGAGGAGAAACTTAATTTGGAAGTCTCTATACCTAGAAAACTTTATGATGAGTGGGAACCTACTATAAAAATTAAAATTAAAGATCATGAGTACTATGCTTTGTGTGATTTGGGTGCTAGTGTTTCCACGATTCCGAAAAATTTATGTGATGTGCTAGGTTTCCATGATTTTGATGATTGCTCTTTAAACTTGCACCTTGAGGATTCCACCATTAAGAAACCTATGGGAAGGATCAGTGATGTTCTTATTGTTTCAAATAGGAATTATGTTCTCATAGATTTTATCGTCCTTGATATAGATTGCAATCTTTCGTGTCCTATTATTCTTGGTAGACCTTTCCTTAGAACGATTGGTGCAATTATTGATATGAAGGAAGGGAATATTATATTCCAATTTCCATTAAGGAAAGGCATGGAACACTTCCCTAGAAATAAATTCAAATTACCTTATGAATCTATATTGCGAGCTACTTATGAATTGAATGCCAAAGATGGCACTACTTAGATATATCCTCGCTTTTATGCCTAGCAAGGGGCGTTAAACGATAGCGCTAGTTGGGAGGCAACCCAATTTTATTTTTGTTTCTTACCTTTTGCTTCTGTTTAGTAATAAATTTTTCATCTAGCTTCTGTTTAGACGTGTTCTCATGTTTTAATTAGTGTTTGTACCAAGTAGAACCTGTAGGATAACCTACGGTGATAGTTAACTTGATTCTGCTGAAAAACAAAAACTTTGCGCGCACGAACATAATTTTAGTAAATCACAAAAACGTGCTTTTGTGTTGATTCATTTTGATGTAGATCAATAGACAAATTTACCAGGACTTCCTATTTTTTTTAGGGTTTTTAGAGTTCAGAAGTATTAGGAAGTTACGGATTGCTACAGACTGTTTTGTTTTTGACAGATTCTGTTTTTCGTGTGTTGTTTGCTTATTTTGATGCATCTATGGCTAGTATCGGTGGGTATGAACCATAGAGAAGTTGGAATACAGTAGGTTTAACACCGATATAAATAAAGAATGAGTTCATTACAGTACCTTATGTGGTGGTTACACTAACGGAGCTTATGAGATTTCCTGTTGAGTTGTGTTGTGAAGTTTTCATGTTTTAGCTAAAGATTTGATGGACTATGGAATAAGGAGTGGCAAGAGCCTAATCTTGGGTATGACCATGGCACCCCAAGATATTCAAGGATAACCCAAAGCCTAAGCTTGGGGATGCCCCGGAAGGCATCCCCTCTTTCGTCTTTGTCTATCAGTAACTTTACTTGGAGCTATATTTTTATTCGCCACATGATATGTGTTTTGCTTGGAGCATCATGTATGATATTAGTCTTTGCTTTTTAGATTACCACAATCATCCTTGCTGTACACACCTTTTGGGAGAAACCCACTTGATTTGGAATTTATTAGAATACAATATGTGCTTCACTTATATCTTTTGAGCTAGATAATTTTTGCTCTAGTTCTTCGCTTATATCTTTTAGAGCACAGCGGTGGCTTAATTTTGAAGAAACTGTTGATCTCTCATGCTTCACTTATATTATTTTGAGAGTCTTTTAGAACATCATGGTATTTGCTATGGTTATAAAACTGGTCCTAGAATGATGGGCATCCAAGTTAGGTATAATAAAAACATTCATAGGAAGTGAATAGGATGATATGATCAACTTGATGCTTGATAATTATTTTGAGATATGAGGATGGTGATATTAGAGTCATGCTAGTTGGGTAATTGTGAATTTAAAGAATACTTGTGTTGAAGTTTGTGATTCCCGTAGCATGCACGTATGGTGAACCGCTTTGTGATGAAGTTGGAGCACAATTTTATTTATTGATTGTCTTCCTTATGAGTGGCGGTCGGGACGAGCGATGGTCTTTTCCTACCAATCTATACCCCTAGGAGCATGCGCATAGTACTTTTTTTCAATGGCTTGTAGATTTTTGCAATAAGTATATGAGTTCTTTATGACTAATGTTGAGTCCATGGATTATACGCACTCTCACCCTTCCACCATTGCTAGCCTCTCTTGTGCTGCGCAACTTTCGCCGGCACCATACACCCACCATATACCTTCCTCAAAACAGCCACCATACCTACCTATTATGGCAATTCCATAGCCATTCCGAGATATATTGCCATGCAACTTTCCACCGTTCTGTTTATTATGACATACATCATCATTGTCATATTGCTTTTGCATGATCATGTAGTTGACATCGTATTTGTGGCAAAGCCACCTTCATAATTCTTCCATACATGTCACTCATGATTCATTGCATATCCCGGTACACCGTCGAAGGCATTCATATAGATTCATATCTTGCCCTAAGTATCAAGTTGTAATCTTGAGTTGTAAGTAAATAAAAGTGTGATGATCTTCATTATTAGAGCATTGTCCCAAGTGAGGAAAGGATGATGGAGACTATGATTCCCCCACAAGCTGGGATGAGACTTCAGAATTTACAATAAAAAAAGAGAAAGGCCAAAAAAAGGCCAAATAAAAAAATGAGAGAAAAAGAGAGAAGGGACAATTATACTATCCTCTTTTACCACACTTGTGCTTAAAAGTATCACCATGATCTTCACGATAGAGAGTCTCCTATGTTGTCACTTTCATATACTAGTGGGAATTTTTCATTATAGAACTTGTCTTGTATATTCCAATGAAGGGATTCCTCAAAACGCCCTAGGTCTTCGTGACCAAGCAAGTTGGATGCACACCCACTTAGTTTCTTTTGTTGAGCTTTCATACATTTATAGCTCTAGTGCATCTGTTGCATGGCAATCCCTACTCACTCACATTGATATCTATTGATGGGCATATCCATAGCACGTTGATACACCTAGTTGATGTGAGACTATCTTCTCCTTTTTGTCTTCTCCACAACCACCATTCTATTCCACATATAGTGCTATGTCCATGGCTCACGCTCATGTATTGCGTGAAAGTTAAAAATGTTTGAGATTATTAAAGTATGAATCAATTGCTTGGCTTGTCATCGGGGTTGTGCATGATTGAATACTTTGTGTGATGAAGATAGAGCATAGCCAGACTATATGATTTTGTAGGGATAACTTTCTTTAGCCATGTTATTTTGAGAAGACATGATTGCTTTATTATTATGCTTGAAGTATTACTATTTCTTATGTTAATATGAACTTTTATTTTAAATCATTTGGATCTGAACATTCATGCCACAATAAAGAAAATTACATTGAGAATTATGCTAGGTAGCATTCCACGTCAAAAATTCTGTTTTTATCACTTACCTGCTCGAGGACGAACAGGAATTATGCTTGGGGATGCTTGATATGTCTCCAACGTATCTATAATTTTTGATTGTTCCATGCTATTATATTACCCATTTTGGATGTTTATGGGCTTTACTTTACACCTTTATATCATTTTTGGGACTAACCTACTAACCGGAAGCCCAGACCGAATTACTATTTTTTTTACCTATTTCAGTGTTTCGAAGAAAAGGAATATCAAACGGAGTCCAAACGGGATGAAACCTTCGGCAGCGATCTTTTTGGAACAAATGCAAACCAGGAGACTTGGAGTGAACGTCAAGCAACAAACGAGGCGGCCACGAGGGTGCCCGGCGCTCCCCCCACCCTCATGGGCCCCACGAGCGTCAACCGGCCTACTTCTTCCTCCTATATATACTCCCGTACCCTGAAAACATTAGAAGCGACCACGAAAACCTAATTCCACTGCCGCAACCTTCTGTATCCGCGAGATCCCATCTTGGAGCCTTCGCTGGCGCTTCGCCGGAGGGGGAATTGACCATGGAGGGCCTCTACATCATCTCCAAGGCCTCTCTGGTGAGTTGTGAGTAGTTTACCACATACCTTCGGGTCCATAGTTATTAGCTAGATGGCTTCTTTTCTCTCTTAGAATATCAATACAAAGTTCTCCTCGATCTTCTTGGAGATCTATTCGATGTAACTCTTTTTGCGGTGTGTTTGTCGAGATCCGATGAATTGTGGGTTTATGATCAAGTTTATCTATGAGAAATATTTGAATCTCCTCGGAATTCTTTTATGTGTGATTAAGTTATCTTTGCAAGTCTCTTCGAATTATCAGTTTGGTTTGGCCTACTAGATTGATCTTTCTTGCAATGGGAGAAGTACTTAGCTTTGGGTTCAATCTTGCGGTGTCCTTTCCCAGTGACAGCAGGGGCAGCAAGGCACGTATTATATTGTTTCCATCGAGGATAAAAAGATGGGGTTTATATCATATTGCATGATTTTATCCATCTACATCATGTCATCTTTCTTAATGCGTTACTCTATTCTTCATGAACTTAATACTCTAGATGCAGGTAGGAGTCGGTCGATGTGTGGAGTAATAGTAGTAGATGCAGGCAGGAGTCGGTCAACTTGACATGGACGTGATGCCTATATACATGATCATGCCTAGATAATTTCCTAACTATGCACTTTTCTATCAATTGCTCGACAGTAATTTGTTCACCCACCGTAATACTCATGCTATCTTGAGAGAAGCCACTAGTGAAACCTATGGCCCCGGGTCTATCTTTTATCATATAAGTTTCCAATCTACTTTTATTTGCATCTTTTACTTTCCAATCTATATCATAAAAATGCCAAAAACATTTATCTTATCTTATTATCTCTATCAGATCTCATTGTCGCAAGTGGCCTTGAAGGGATTGACAACCCCTTTATTGTGTTGGTTGCGAGGTTCTTGTTTGTTTGTGTAGGTGCATGGGACTTTTGGGTAGCCTCCTACTGGATTCATACCTTGGTTCTCAAAAAATGAGGGAAATACTTATGCTACTTTGCTGCATCACCCTTTCCTCTTCAAGGAAAACCAACGCAAGCTCAAGACGTAGCAGTAACACATTAAGCAAGATGACATGGCATAGAGGAATTAACTCAAGCAATATGATGAAAACCCCATCTTGTTATCCTCGATGGAAACAATAGAATACGTGCCTTCCTGCACCTACTGTCACTGATAAAGGACACCGGAAGATTGAACCCAGAGCTAAGCACTTCTCCTATTGCAAGAAAGATCAATCTAGTAGGCCAAACTAAACTAATAATTCGAACAGACTTGCAAAGATATCAAATCATGCATATAAGAATTCAGAGAAGAACCAAATAACATTCATAGATAATCTTGTTCATAAATCCACAATTATTCGGATCTCGGCAAACACACCGCCAAAGAATATTACATCGAATAGATCTCCAAGAACATCGAGAAGAACTTTGTGTTGAGAATCAAAGAGAGAGAAGAAGCCATCTAGCTAATAACTATGGACCCGAAGGTCGGTGGTAAACTACCCACGCTTCATCGGAGAGGTAATGGTGTTGATGTACAAGCCCTCCGTTATCGAATCCCCCTCCGGCAGATCGCCGGAAAAGGCCCCAAGATGGGATCTCACGGGTACAGAAGGTTTCGGCGGTGGAAAAGTGGTTTTGTGGTTCCCCCAATGTTTTTAGGGTAGAAGAGTATATATAGGCGAAGGAACTAGGTCGGTGGAGCTACAAGGAGCCCACGAGGGTGCGGGGCGCGCCTACCCCCCTGGGCGCGCCCTCCTGCCTCATGGCTGCTATCGGTGTCAAAACCGGCGGATCTCGGGTAGGGGGTCCTGATTTGTGCGTCTTAGGCTGATGGTAACAGGAAGCAAGGGACACAATGTCTACCCAGGTTCGGGCCCTCTCGGTGGAGGTAAAACCCTACTTCCTGCTTGATTAATATTGAAGATATGAGTAGTACAAGAGTAGATCTACCACGAGATCGTAGAGGCTAAACCCTAAGAGCTACCCTATGATGGTATGATTGTAATTGTGATCGGCCTTCTAAAGACCATGCTCTCTGGTTTATATAGACACCAGAGAGCTAGGGTTTACATGGAGTCGGTTACAAGGAAGGAAACATAATATCCGGATCACCAAGCTTGTCTTCCACGCAAAGGAGAGTCCCATCCGGACACGAGATGAAGTCTTGAGTCTTGTATCTTGATGCTTCTATAGTCCGGACGATGTATATAGTACAGCGGTCCGGATACCCCCTTATCCAGGACTCCCTCAGTAGCCCCTGAACCAGGCTTCAATGACGATGAGTCCGGCGCGCAGTCTTGTCTTCGACATTGCAAGGCGGGTTCCTCCTCCAAATACTCCAAGGTGATTATCGAACACGTAGGTTGTGTCCGGATCTACAAGATGACCTTCACACACCCTTAGCATAAATCGGTTCTGCTGGCAATCTTCGTACGTCGTGCCCATGCATCGTGACCTAGTCCAACACGAACTAGCGTTTCCTGCTCTACCTCGTCTCATGTTGCAAGGTGGTTTTATCAGCACGTCCTACCAAAGCAGAGATCGTGTCCCTCTTAAAACGGGATCTTTCATCAATATGGGCATATGTGACCCCATGGCGACTGTTGGTATAATTCCGTGTTTATTTTTAGATAAGTCTCAAGCGGTCACACTGAGGACTCTTGGTATTCATCCCTTTTATAAAGGGGTCAAGGCCTATGCCTCGTTTCCACCTCTCCTGCTCCCTCTCGCACCTGAGCTCCATCGCTCAAAACCTAAGCTCCAACACCCCATTTTCTCCAGTATGTCCGGATCCGACGCAGCAGGCCGATGGGTGGCCTCCTCGATTCAGGAGGAGGATATTGCGAAGCTGAGGGAGGTTGGATACCTGACTGCTGATATCTAGCACAGGCTTCCTGCTCTGGGGCAAGTCATCCCCACACCAGAGCCCAATGAGAGCATCGTGTTTACTCCTCACTTCCTATGAGGCCTAGGCCTCACCCTCGACCCCTTTGTGAGGGGGCTCATGTTCTATTATGGCTTAGATTTCCATGATCTGGCTCCAGACACCATCCTCCATATCTCGTCTTTCATTATCGTGTGCAAGGCTTTTCTCCACGTCAACCCACACTTCGGCTTATGGCTAAAGACCTTCAATGTGAAGCCGAAGATGATCGAGGGGCGACATGCGGAGTGCAGAGGCGCCATAATAAGCAGGAACGCCGATGCCCCATGGCCAGAGGGTTCTTTTCCGGAAGTGTCCGACGTATGGCAACAGAGTTGGTTCTTTGTCACTGCTTCCAGAGGCACAAAGTGGGTAGCTGCCACCGAGTTCCGCTCAGGCCCTCCATCATAGTTGGCGTCTTGGACCAATGTGGGACGGAGTTATGGGCCTGCTGGAGATGTACCAAAACTGCAGAATCGCATCCGGGAGCTTATTAGGAGGGACATAAATCTTGTCAGCATAATTCAAGTAATGCTAGTCCGGCGGATACTGCCATGCAAATGTCGGCCTCTCTGTATGTGGGAGTTTAATCCGGAGGGTCCGTGGACTATTAAGCACTTCTTCGGCCTGACGCTCGAAGGAATGTGTAAATTATTCTTCGGACCACAAGAAAAGTGTCCGGACACCAGCGAGGATGCGCGCCTAAGCTGCAATCGCCTAGATGCCCAAGTAAGTAACCTTAAAGCCAGTCACTTTATTTATATTTATCATGATTATTATTCTAACATTCCCTCCGCGGCCAGGAATAGCTTGACAAGGCGAAGAGAATCAGGTGTCCGGCACCACTTCCTGAAGGCTCTCCCAGTCCCACCATTGCGAAGATGCTGGACTGGGCGCTCAGCAAAATCCCTTCGGGGAAAGGCGAAGGAGAGGGCAGTGAAGCTAAACTTCATGCGCTGCGCATCCAGACTGGGGAAATTGCTAACCCTCCTATGGAGGATAGTCGGGACGGGAAGGTCAAAGCCTCCTTCCCATGCGGGAAGAAGAGGGCCGCCTCCGAAGATTTGGAGGCGGAGACGCCCAAGCAAGGGAAGAAAACATCACCAAGGGGGTCTGCCGCGACGGGCGCCCTCATCACGCCATGCCCACCAACGGGCCAGCCCTCCAACGAGCCGTAAGTCATTCATTAATTCAAAGGTGGGATGTTACTCTGAGATCCATAACCAGGACTTCGTTTTTTGTAGTCCGGCGAGCAGCTCTTCTCAACAGAGTTCGTCTTCGGGGGACCTTCGTCCGGAGATGATGGAGAGTGAAACCCCACCCCACTCTCATGAGGCGGGCGACACAGAGGTGTCATCACGGAGGAGTCCGGATATACCAAAGACGAAGGCTAGTACGTCAGCCTCCCTGAGCCCGGAGCACTTGGCTCCCATGGGGGGCGATGAGAAGGGTCTGGTGCAGTTTAGTGTCCGGCCGGACATACTAACGGGCCGTCTGGAGCGAGCCGCGCTCTCGGAGGAGCACCGCTCTTTAATGAGCACGGTGCTCACGAAGATTTCATCTGCTACCAGCGGCTTGAATGAGGCATTTACAAGCCTGCTCAAAGGCTTTGAGGTATGTAGTGAAAAAATGCACAGTTTTTTGGTTATGAAGCACGCGCTAAGTGTGCTCCCTGTAGATAGTAGCCCCTTAGACCTTGGTGCCCGTCATAGGCGGCAAACGGGGGATCATATACTAATGGCTGCACCGTACGTGTGTGCCGGTATACAAGTATCCGGCAGCCGACCAGTCTGTTGAAGTTGCCGAGCTAAGGAGGCAAATCGGATCCATCAATGCCGATATCACGCTGGTAAATAAACGGCTTGAGGAGTCCCAGGGTATGTGCTTGGTTTTTATTATAATGTGTAGGAAAATGCCAAAGAGGCATAATATTGCATTGTATTGGCATTGCAGATGGTGCTGCTGCCGTGGAGGCCCTGAGGGCGGAACTTGCTCAAGCCAAGGAACAAGCTCGGGCTAGCAATGCGGCTGCCCTAAAGGCGGCCGAAGAGTTGAGAGCTGATGTCTACTACACAACCTTCTTCTTGTAGACGTTGTTGGGCCTGCAAGTGCACAGGTTTGTAGGACAGTAGCAAATTTCCCTCAAGTGGATGACCTAAGGTTTATCAATCCATAGGAGGCGTAGGATGAAGATGGTCTCTCTCAAGCAACCCTGCAACCAAATAACAAAGAGTCTCTTGTGTCCCCAACACACCCCAATACAACGGTAAATTGTATAGGTGCACTAGTTCGGCGAAGAGATGAAGATACAAGTGCAAAATAGATAGTAGATAAAGGTATTTGTAATCTGAAATAATAAAAACAGCAAGGTAGCGAGCGATAAAAGTGGGCGTAAACGGTATTGCAATGATAGGAAACAAGGCCTAGGGTTCATACTTTCACTAGTGCAAGCTCTCTCAACAATAATAACATAGATAGATCATATAACAATCCCTCATCATGCAACAAAGAGTCACTCCAAAGACACTAATAGCGGAGAACGAACGAAGAGATTATGGTAGGGTACGAAACCACCTCAAAGTTATTCTTTCGGATCGATCTATAAAAGAGTTTGTACTAGAATAAAACCTTAAGACACAAATCAACCAAAACCCTAATGTCACCTAGATACTCCATTGTCACCTCAAGTATCCGTGGGCATGATTATACGATATGCATCACACATCTCAGATTCATCCAACCAACATAAAAGTACTTCAAAGAGTGCCCTAGAGCTACTACCGGAGAGTCAAGAATGTGTGCCAACCCCTATGCATAGGTTCCCAATGTCACGAAACCCGCAAGTTGATCACTAAAATATACATCAAGTGGCACATGATATCCCATTGTCACCACGGATAATCACGGCAAGACATACATCAAGTGTTCTCATAAAAGACTCAATCCGATAAGATAACTTCAAAGGGGGAACTCAATTCATCACAAGAGAGTAGAGGGGGAGAAACATCATAAGATCCAACTACAATAGCAAAGCTCGGGATACATCAAGATCGTGCCATAGAGGGAACACGAGAGAGAACACGAGAGAGAGAGAGAGAGAGAGAGAGAGAGAGAGAGAGATCAAGCACATAGCTACTGGTACATACCCTCAGCCCCGAGGGTGAACTACTCCCTCCTCGTCCTGGATAGCGTCGGGATGATGAAGATGGCCACCGGTGATGGGTTCCCCCTCCGGCAGGGTGCCGGAACGGGCTCCTGAGAGGTTTTTGGTGGCTACAGAGGCTTGCGGCGGCAGAACTCCCGATCTATCTTCTGTTTTGGAAGTTATACGATACGTGGGTATATATGGGTGCAGGGAGTACGTTGGTGGAGCTACGGGAGCCCCACATGGCAGGGGGCACGCCCTAGGGGGGTGGGTGTGTCCCCCACCCTCATGAGCACCTCCCGTATCTTTTGATGTGGAGTCCAAGTCCATCAGGTGGGTTTCCTTCCAAAATTAACTTCTCCAGTTGATTTCGTTCCGTTTTGACTCCGTCTGATATTCCTTTTCCTCGAAACACTGAAATAGGCATAAAACAACAAATTTGGGTTGGGCCTCCGGTTAATAGGTTAGTCCCAAAAATAATATAAAAGTGGAAAATAAAGCCCAATATTGCCTAAAATAGTAGATAAAGTAGCATGGAGCAATCAAAAATTATAGATACGTTGGAGATGTATCAAGCATCCCCAAGCTTAATTCCTGCTCTTCCTCGAGTAGGTAAATGATAAAAAAAGTATTTTTGATGCAGAGTGATACATTGGCATAATTTCAATTAAATGTTTTTAATTGTGGCATGAATATTCAGATCCGAAAGATTCAAGATAAAAGTTCATATTGACATAAAAATAATAATACTTCAAGCATACTAACTAAGCAATTATGTCTTCTCAAAATAACATGGCCAAAGAAAGTTATCCCTAAAAAATCATATAGTCTGGCTATGCTCCATCTTCCCCACACAAAATATTTAAATCACGCACAACCCCGATGACAAGCCAAGCAATTGTTTCATACTTTAATAATCTCAAACTCTTTTAACTTTCACGCAATACATGAGCATGAGCCATGGACATAACACTATATGTGGAATAGAATGGTGGTTGTGGAGAAGACAAAAAAGAAGAAGATAGTCTCACATCAACTAGGCGTATCAACGGGCTATGGAGATTCCCATTAATAGATATCAATGTGAGTGAGTAGGGATTGCCATGCAATGGATGCACTAGAGCTATAAATATATGAAACCTCAACAAAAGAAACTAAGTGGGTGTGCATCCAACTTGCTTGCTCACGAAGACCTAGGGCACTTTTCAGGAAGCCCATCATTGGAATATACAAGCCAAGTTCTATAATGAAAAATTCCCACTAGTATATGAAAGTGACAACATATGAGACTCTCTATTATGAAGATCATGGTGCTACTTTGAAGCACAAGTGTGGTAAAAGGATAGTAACATTGTCCCTTCTCTCTTTTTCTCTCATTTTTTTTGTTTGGGCCTTTTCTCTTTTTTTATGGCCTTTTTTTTCGTCCAGAGTCTCATCCCGACTTATGGGGGAATCATAGTCTCCATCATCCTTTCCTCACTGGGACAATGCTCTAATAATGATGATCATCACACTTTTATTTTTCTTACAACTCAACAATTACAACTCGATACTTAGAACAAAATATGACTCTATATGAATGCCTCTGGCGGTGTAGCAGGATATGCAATGGATCAAGAGCGACATGTATGAAAATTATGAAGGTGGCCTTGCCACAAATACAATGTCAACTACATGTTCATGCAAAAAGCAATATGACAAAAGTAATGTGTGTCATATGAACGGAACGGTGGAAAGTTGCATGGCAATATATCTCGGAATGGCTATGGTAATGCCATAATAGGTAGGTATGGTGGCTGTTTTGAGGAAGGTATATGGTGGGTGTATGGTACCGGCGAAAGTTGCGCGGCACAAGAGAGGCTAGCAATAATGGAAGGGTGAAAGGGTGCGTATAATCCATGGACTCAACATTGATCAAAAGAACTCATGCACTTGTTGCGAAAATTTAGAAGTCATCAAAAACCAAAGCACTACGCGCATGCTCCTAGGGGGATAGATTGATAGTAAAAGACCATCGCTCGTCCCCGACCGCCACTCATAAGGAAGACAATCAATAAACAAAATTGTGCTCCAACTTCATCACAAAGCGGTTCACCATACGTGCATGCTACGGGAATCACAAACTTCAACACAAGCATTCTTTAAATTCATAATCACCCAACTAGCATCACTTTGATATTATCACCTCCATATCTCAAAACAATTATCAAGCATCAAACTTATCTTAGTATTCAACGCACTCAAAAGAAAGTTTCACATATCTTGAATACCAAGTATATTAATGTTAAGTAAATTACCATGCTATTAAAGACTCTCAAAATAATATAAGTGAAGCATGAGAGTTCATCTGTTTCTTCAAAATAAAACCACCATTGTGCTCTAAAAGATATAAGTGAAGTACTAGAGCAAATGACAAACTACTCCAAAAAGATATAAGTGAAGATCAATGAGTAGCTAAATAATTATGTAACTATGCGAAGACTCTCTCTCATTAAAGAATTTCAGATCTTGGTATTGTATTCAAGCAGCAAGAAAAACAAAATAAAATGACATTGCAAGGATAGCACAACTCATGTGAAGAAGCAAAAACTTAGGCTCAACCGATACTAACCGATGATTGTTGAAGAAGAAAGGTGGGATGCCTACCGGGGCATCCCCAAGCTTAGATGCTTGAGACTTCTTGAAATATTATCTTGGGGTGCCTTGGGAATCCCCAAGCTTGAACTTTTGTGTCTCTTTAATTCCTCTCGTATCATGGTTTCTCCTTTTATCAAAAGTTTCATTCACAACAAACTCAACAAGAACTAGTGAGATAGGTTAGTATAAACCAATGCAAAACCTCATCATTTTCTACTGTAACAAATCACTAAAGTTATTATTCAAACATTTCATACTAAATGCCTCTTTATATTTAATACTCCTATCCTAAAATATAATCATTAAACAAGCAAACATATGCAAACAATGCAACCATAACAGCAATCTGCCAAAACAGTACAGTCTGTAAAGAATGCAAGAGTATCAATACTTCCCTGACTCCAAAAATTATGAACTAAAATTCCCACTGTAATAAATTTATCAGAGCATAATATGCAAAACGCTTCAATGTTATACCATTCTCTGACTTTTCTATGGAATTTTTGCAACAGCGGTAAACTTTCTGTTTTCAAACAGCAACATGTAAACTAGCAAAATAAGCATGGCAAAGGCTATCCTTGACTTTTTTATTGAAACTAAAGAAGAAAAAACATTAATCTAACTAACATCAAGAAAAAACTAACAAAATAAAATGACGCTCCAAGCAAAACACATATCATGTGGTGAATAAAAATATAGCTTCAAGTAAAGTTACCGATGAACGAAGACGAAAGAGGGGATGCCTTTCGGGGCATCCCCAAGCTTAGGCTCTTGGTTGTACTTGAATATTACCTGGGGGTGCCTTGGGAATCTCCAAGCTTAGGCTCTTGCCACTCCTTATTCCATAGTCCATCGAATCTTTACCCAAAACTTGAAAACTTCAACCACACAAAACTCAACACAAAACTCGTAAGCTCCGCTAGTATAAGAAAATAAAACCACCACTTAGGTACTGTAATGAACTCATTCTGTCGGAGTAGTGGGCCACGGGTAGGCTAACCCGAGCCCCTGAACCTTTCAAAACATCAGGGCCGACTGCACCCCTCAAGACTCCGCGATAAGGAGCCGCCTTCTGGGAGTCGGTGGCAAGGCCGCTGACTGCCCCTCGCGGCCGAGTCCCAGGGACGACTTCAAGATAAGCCGACTCCTATTGGCGGCTTCCAGAGAAGCTGACTATGGGGAATCGGCCCGCGACTCCGACCTCCTCCCGTCTTCGCCACGATGGACGGGACGGGGTACGACCACCGCGTGGCCCATCCCCCTCTCGCTTGCGAAGGGCCGGCATGGCTACAGTGCGCCGTATCGATGGAGATCTCCATCCGGCGCGGCACTGTTGCCATGCCTGCCCTGACCTCAGCCCCCGTGGGCGGCACACTGTGCCCACGACGGCCTGCATGTACGGCCCGGAGACGGTAGGTCCCACCCGTCAGTGGGGGTACAGAAGACGGCAAGAGCGCCACAAGACGGACCTGTTGGGAGTCGGGCCGCGGGAGTCGGCCGGCCCCTCCCACGGGCCCCACACACCATTAACCAAACAAGACAGGGAATGGCAACAGTGATCGTCCATCTGGGGGCGACACTGTTGCCACGACCCCATGACCAAGCCAGCATCAATAGAAGCACGACTACAGTACCAGGCCTGTCGGCGGGCCCCAGCAGTCGGCGGAGAAGACGGCGGCCTGAGAGACAGACGGCTGGGACCCGCGCCCAGCCAGATTACCATTGTATCCCTGGGGGACGGGCCTATATAAGCTCCCCGGGGCACCCATGCAAGGGGGATCGCTTCTTTAGCACTAGACCAGATCATATAGGAACGAGGGAGCTACCCTTGCCTTCTCCTACCTCCAGGAAACAGCTCAAGGAGCAACCTTGTACTCACTTTGCCATAGTGATCATGCGGAGACCCCGTAGAGCAGCAGTAGGGGTGTTATCTCCACGGAGAGCCCTGAAGCTAGGTAAGATTCGCCGGCGTGCATGCCTTCGCCTCATCCCGTTTCCAGGCACCGGCAACGTTCTACTCGCCCCCACCATGATAAGCCATCCTTTGGCATATGTCGCACCCAACCCCCTACATTTGGCACCCACTGTGGGGAGAGGTGCACCGTCGTCCGGAGACCTGCTCTGGACGGGAATCCTTTTCCTCCCTGGCGAGCGCAGCCAGCCCGGCACGCCAGACGGAGTCTGCACCGATGCGGTGCACGGCGCTGAGATCGCCTGCGCGGCCAGTTGCCTCACCGAACTTGTCGGCGAGGTGCGCCTCTCCGACGAGCCTGCATCCGATGCAGGCATGGGCGGCTCCGAGAGCCTCCTCGCGGGTCTCCTCGACCAACTCCATGTCGCCGGCGAGCCTGCCGTGGACCTGGAGTCCATAGGCTCCACCGACCCAATGCTGGTCGACTTCGACACCGCGTCGCTCGATGCATTCCCCACCAACATGGTGGTCTACGATGAGCCGCTCCCACGTGCGGAGAGCGGCGGAAGCACCGTCACATAGGTTCTCGTCCTCGATCACGGCGGGCGTCCTGGTGAAGGAGCTCATGATCCACTTGACGCGGCTCTGCGAGACCTGACCGCGCCCATTCCGGGAGACGCGGACGCCGAGACGCTGCAGGTGCGCCTCCTCCAGCTCGTCGAAGGCGCGAAGAAGCTGGCAAGCATGAGACGCTTGTCAGAAGCCTACCAACATGAGATGGATCACGCTGTGGGCGGCTCGCCGACCCAACTGGGCCTAGCCGCCTAGGCGCGGTCCGGCAGCACGGCGTGGCCATCGCCAACCTGTTCGGGGCTAATCGCCCCGTGTACGCCACGCCTGCGGAGAACATCCGCGCTGCCCAGGCGGTGGTGGACGAGCTAGATAACCTCGAGGGCGAAGAGCGCCGCTTGATGATGGAGCGAGTCCAGCAGCTCCTCAACGCGGCTGCCGCGTAGAACGAAGCGGGCTGCCGCATGGAGGCGCCGCAACGACAAAACGATGACCTACCTCCCCGCCGAGATCAAGGCGCGACGTCTTAGACACCAACTGGCGGTGTCCGCGGAAGGAAAGACAAGGATCCGGCTGTCAGCCACAGTCGGACTTGCATCACCATCGAGTGCGACCAAGACGGCCGCCCCAAAGCAGTAGGACGGCGGGATGATTATCTGCCCCCTCCTCCTCGCAAAGACGGCCGCCCCAAAGCAGTAGGAAAGCAGTAGGTCTCCCCGCCACCCGTTGAGCATCCGACTCTCGGCGACCGCCTTGGCCGCTGAGAGGGAGTCGGAGAAAATGATGCCCTCCACCGGATCGACCGACTCCACCGATCCCTGGCGCTGTAAGAAGAAGACGAGTTGGGTCCGCCCTGTTTCGGACCTCGCATCTGAGACGAGCCCTTTCCCAAAGGGTTCACGCTCCCCCGAGACACGCCCAAGTACATCGGCTCCGTGAAGCCGGAAGACTGGCTGGTTGACTACTCCACGGCCGTCAACATAGCGAACGGCAACAAGCGTGTTGCCGTGAAGTATGTTCCACTCATGCTCCAGGGCACGGCCCGGACATGGTTGAACAGCCTGAAGCCCTGCAACATCAACAGCTGGGTCGACTTCACCGAAACCTTCGTCCGCAACTCCATGAGCACGTACAAGCAGCCTCCCAAGCCTGGCCAACTCTCCTTGTGCGTGCAAGGCCCCGACGAATCCACTCGCGACTACCTCACGCGCTGTGCCGAGCTTTGGAATTCCTACAAGGGCGTGCACGAGGTGCAGGCCATCGAGTACTTCACTGCTGGGTGCATAGAAGGCACCCTCCTCAAGCACAAGCTCCTTTGCGACGAACCAGAGACCCTCGACGAGCTGCTGATCATAGCAGACAAATACGCCACGGACGACTCCTCCATCAAGGCGGAGATTCAAGTTAGCGCGACCGGCAAAGTCGCCCCTCAGGCTCCCAGAACTCCAGCTGGGGATGCTAGTCGGCGACAACAGCAGAGCGATCACAATCGCAAAGCCCCACCGCTGGCTTCCAGCAGCCAGCAGGTTGCGGCAGTCGAAGACTAGCAGCCAGAGGAGCAGCCTCCGACCAAGCGACAGAAAGGCGGCAAGTCCAACTAGTTGCCGGCCTTCTCTTACGAGCAGACTCTAGATGGCCCCTGCAAGTTCCATAGTGGCGCAAAGCCGTCGAATCACACCACCTGGAAATGCCACTGGCTCACTAGAATTGCCAAGGGAGATGGCCTCCTGCCTCCTCCGCCTGCTGGGCTGCCGCCTCCACCGCCGCCCCAGCAGCCGGCTGTCAGGCCAGTCGGCACAGTACAAGACGAGTACCCGGAAGAGCACGGAGCCTATGTGGTATTCACCAGTGTGGCTGACGACCGACGCAGCAGACGGCTGCAGCAGCAAGAGGTGAATGCAGTAGTGTCAAGTACTCCAGAGTTCATGCACTGGTCCGAGAAGCCTATCAGTTGGAGCAGAGCTGATCACCCAGAGGTGATGCCGAGTCCAGGCTCCTACGCCCTGGTCTTAGGTGCCACCTTTGCCACAGATAGGCGGGCCGGTCGCTTCTCGCGAGTGCTGATAGACGGAGGCAGCAGCATCAACATCCTATACAAGGACACCATGGAGAAGTTAGGAATCAAGCAAAGACAGCTTCAGAGCAGCCGGACTGTGTTTCACGGCATTGTTCCTGGCCTTTCCTGCTCACCAATCGGCAAGTTCCTGATAGACGTCCTCTTTGGGGACAAAGATCACTTCCGCCGAGAGCCAGTTTGGTTTGAAGTGGTGGACCTTGAAAGCCCGTACCATGCGTTGCTTGGCTGACCTGCTTTGGCCAAGTTCATGGCGGTCCCCCACTACGCCTACCTCAAGATGAAGATGCCAAGTTCCAAGGGGATTCTGACCATAGCTGGCGACTACAGAAAGTCGTCCGCTTGCGCGGCCGAAAGCAGTCGGTTGGCCGAGTCTTTGGTGATCGCAGCTGAGAAGCGGCTTCTTGATCGGGTTGTGGCGAAGGCCGGCAAGCAGCCCGAGATGTCGCCCGACCCCAAGGAGTCTGAAGCTGAAGGTTCGTTCAAGCCGACCAAAGAAACGAAAAAGATACCCTTGGACCCGGAGCACCCAGAGAGGTATGCTGTCGTAGGTGCAAACCTAGACAACAAATAGGAAGGTGAGCTCGTCGATTTCCTCCGTGAGAATCGAGACATCTTCGCATGGTCCCCTAAAGACATGCCAGGTGTACCGACGGAATTCGCCGAGCACAAGTTACACGTCCGATCTGATGTGAAGCCTGTCACGCAGCCCTTGCGCCGCCTGTCAGAAGAGAAGAGAAGAGTTGTTGGAGAAGAGGTAGCCCGGCTCCTGGCAGTCGGCTTCATTATGGAAGTATTTTTCCAGAGTGGCTAGCAAACCCGGTCCTGGTGGTGAAGAAGAACAAGCAGTGGCGGATGTGTATTGACTACACAAGCCTCAACAAAGCCTGCACCAAGGACCCATTCGCTCTGCCGAGAATTGATCAGGTGATAGAATCCACAGCCGGATGCGAGCTGTTGAGCTTCTTAGATGCATATTCAGGATATCACCAGATCAAGCTGAACCCGGCTGACAGACTGAAGACCGCCTTCGACACGCCATTTGGAGCCTTCTGCTACCTGACCATGACGTTCGGCTTGAGGAATGCCGGCGCCACCTTTCAGCATTGCATGCAGAAGTGCCTCCTTAAGCAACTCGGCAAAAACGCCCACGTCTACATGGATGATGTGGTGGTGAAGACGGAAAAGCGTGGAACATTGCCGGAAGACCTCCAGGAAACCTTTGAGAACCTGCGCCGATTCTAGATCAAGCTCAACCCTGAGAAGTGCGTCTTCGGAGTACCAGCCGGCCAGCTCCTTGGCTTCCTGGTCTCTGAACGCGGCATAGAGTGCAACCCTGTAAAGATCAAGGCCATCGAGAGGATGGAGGTACCTAGCCAACTGCTATATGTGCAGAAGTTCACCGGCTGCTTGGCGTCCATCAGCCGATTCATCAGTCGGCTGGGCGAGAAGGCTCTCCCTTTATACCAGCTCATGAAGAAGACAACCTTTTTTGAGTGGAGCCCCAAGGCAGACGAAGCTTTTCTCTAGTTGAAGAAGATGTTGACTACTCCCCCCGTGCTGGCGGCTCCGACTCCTAAAGAGCCCATGCTCCCATACATTGCCGCCACCAGCCGGGTAGTCAGCACAGTCATTGTAGTTGAACGCAAGGAGGAAGGCAAGGCACTACCTGTCCAGAGGCCAGTATATTACCTGAGCGAAGTACTGTCGGCCTCCAAGCAGAACTACCCCCACTACCAGAAGATGTGCTACGGCGTGCACTTTGCCACCAAGAAGCTGAAGCCTTACTTTCAGGAGCATCCAATCATTGTGGTTTGCACAGCCCCACTAGCCGAGATCATCAGAAGCCGAGATGCTTCTGGCCGAGTGGCCAAATGGGCCATTGAGCTGGCTCCCTACACCATCTACTACCAGCCCCGCACCGCCATCAAGTCGCAAGCACTGGCCGACTTCCTCGTCGACTGGGCCGAGACCTAGTACCTGCCGCCAGCGCCCGACTCCACCCATTGGCGAATGCATTTCGACGGCTCCAAGATGTGCACCGGCTTGGGAGCCGGTGTTGTCCTCACTTCCCCCAAAGGCGACAAGCTCAGATATGCGCTGCAGATCCATTTCGCCACCTCCAACAACGTCGCTGAATACGAGGCGCTCATTCACGGGCTCCGGCTTGCCAAAGAGCTTGGCATTCGCCGGATCCTGTGTTATGGCGACTCCGACTTGGTGGTCTAGCATTCATCTGGCGATTGGGACGCCAAGGATGCAAACATGGCGAGCTACCGCTTCCTTGTACAGCAACTCAGCGGATATTTTGAGGGGTGCGAGTTCCTTCACGTACCACGAAATGACAACGACCAAGAAGATGCCCTGGCACGAATTGGCTCCACCTGCCAAGCAATACCATCTGGGGTCGCCCTTCGGCGCCTCCTCAAGCCGTCTGTCAAGCCTTCACCAGAATCAGACTCCATCTTTGTGCCGCCTCCCCCTAAGAAGTCGGATCCGACTCAAGAGCCCCAGCAGGTGGCATGAGAATTCTTGCAAATGACTCCAAGAGCGCCGTAGTCGAAGCCGGCCCGGGGACTTCAGAACCCGGCCCGGGGACTGTGGTGACCAAACCGAAGACTCCAGAACTCGCCCTGGGGACTGCACCAGTCGGCCCGGGGACTTCATCAATCCAGCAAGCGGCCACAGACTCCAGCCCGCCGCCTCCCGGCCCAGCCGTCCTCGTCCGAGTCGCAGTACTGGCAGTTGAAGAAATAGCAACACCCTCATGGGCCCAGCCCATCCTCAAGTTCCTAGTGAGCAAAGAGCTGCCAACTGATGAAATCCTGGCTCGGCAAGTATGACGCCGAGCGGCAGCTTACACCATAGTCAACAGAAAGTTGGTCAGGCGCAGCGTCACTGGTGTCTACCAGCATTGCATCGAGCCTGAGCAAGGCCAAGCAATTCTCAAAGACATCCATCAAGTCAAGTGCGGCCACCATGCGGCTTCAAGAGCACTCGTCGCCAAAGCCTTTCGGCATGGTTTCTTCTGGCCAACCGCCTTAGAAGAGGCCAAAGAATTGGTCCAAAAGTGCAAAGGGTGCCAAAAGTTCCGCTCCAAGCCACATCAACCGGCTTCCGCACTCAAGACTATCCCCATTGCCTGGCCCTTTGCGGTTTGGGGCCTAGACATGGTGGGACCATTCAAAACAGCACGAGGCAGCCTAACTCACTTACTTGTTGCGGTGGACAAGTTCACCAAGTGGATAGAATTAAAGCCCATCAAGAAGTTGAATGGTCCCACTACAGTGACTTTCATCGCCGACATCACGACTCGGTACGGCATACCACACAGAATCATCACCGACAATGGGACAAATTTCGCCAAAGGTGCCTTGGCCCGTTTCTGCGCGATACAGGGCATCCGACAGGACTTAGCGTCTGTTGCCCATCCACAGTCAAACGACCAGGTAGAGCGAGCAAACGGCCTCATCCTGTGCGGCATCAAGCCTCGGCTGGTCGAACCACTGGAGCGTTCGGCCGGCTGTTGGCTTGACGATTGCCAGCCGTCCTCTGGAGTCTGCGCACAACTCCAAACAAGTCAACTGGCTTCACACCTTTCTTCCTCGTCTACGGTGTTGAAGCCGTCATCCCGACGGACATAGAGTTCGACTCCCCGCGAGTCACCATGTACACCGAGGAGGAAGCAGAAGAAGCACTTCAAGACAGTGTCGATCTGCTGGAAGAGGGCCGGCTGTTGGCACTCAGCCGGTCCAGCATCTACCAGCAATGCCTGTGCCGATATTACAACAGGAAGGTCAGGCCGAGATCTTTCCAAGAGGGCGACCTTGTGCTCCGACTGATCCAGCGAACAGCCGGCTAGCACAAGCTGTCGGCACCTTGGGAAGGCCCCTTCATTATCAGCAAAGTGCTGGGCAACGACTCCCAATACCTGATCGATGCTCAGAAGCCCCAAGCAAGAAAGAGTGATGACTCCGGCAAAGAGACGGAGCGCCCATGGAATGCAAATCTTCTCCGAAGATTTTACAGTTGATGCAGTATGTATCACACTACCCTTTGTATTAAAGTACCAAGACTTCGGGCCCCCCGAGACGAGCTCGGGGACTGTCCTTTTTTGTTATCTATATGATAAGAATTATGCCTTCAAGTATACTACTCTTTGTTATGCCGCTTGGCACCGGGCTCGACTAGTCGGCCCGAGGACTCACTGCCTCGCGCTATGAAATGCTTCCTGCAGTCGGAAAAGTAGTGTGTGGTGCCCAAGCCATCTCCTGTCAGAAGCCGCAGCTCGTAGAGCGATTGATTGGTGGGCAGGAGTAAGGAAGAATGGGCGCCCACATGAAAAATGGCTAAGGACTCAAAGCATAAGCATAGCCTAAGCCGGCTTCCAGCCTCTCTTAGCAAAGCCGACTCTTGAGCACTCGGCTTGCCTCTTTCTATCCAACTTGTTAAAAGACTCTAAAAAATAGCCAAGTACTTGCCTTCCCAAAGTAGCCAAGCATTTGATCCAGAGGCGGTCCGCAGAGCGGCCGTCCGACTGGCACGGCGGCGACTAAGGGAAGGCGGCAAAGGAAAAAGCCAAAAGAGCAATGTGCAAGGAAAGATAGAACTCGGATAAATATTTACATAACATAGGCCCTTGGCCGAATCTTCAAGCAGAAGTTCAAAATACACCCTGCGGGTGGAATTGTTCGAATGAACAAGTTCTTCAAAGACTACTAAAGCAAATAAAATGAAGGCAAGACGGCAGCCTAGGAAGGGGCAGACGGGTTCGGAGGGTCGGAAGAGACGGCGGTGTCAGGCACCGGGGCGGCCGGCTGGACGGTCTCGACTTGATCGTCTCCGGCGGCAGCCGGCTCGATCGGGCGCGGCTCGTTGCTAGAGGCGCGGTCAAGCTGAGGCTGGTCGCCCACTCCGTCTTCTGGCGCCTCCGTCTCACCTCCGTCCTCCGCCTCGCCTTCCTCCTCGGCGCTGGAACCGATCACCTCCGCTGAGTCCTCGTCATAATCCGGGTTCATCCCGAACTACTCCGGCGGCGCCTCCCTGCCGTCTTCAGCCCGGTCAGGGACGAAGACGCTGGTGTCTGCGTAGTCGGCGACCGCCGCAGCACGTGCAACGAGGGCATCTTCCACAGCTACCAGCTCCGCCTGGGCCTCTAACCGGAACTCGGCCAGCCGGTCCAGGTCCAGCCCTGGATACCATGCCTTGACGAATTCCAAGGCCCGGCGCGCTCCATCCCGGGCCGAGGAACCCTTCCAAGCCTCAAGACGACTAGCCGCGACCTCCAGCCAGTCGGCAGTCCGACTGGCAGTATGCAGAACCGGCATGTCTGGCCACAGGGCGCCAATCGCTTGGGCGCCGGCACGTTGAAGCCGGCACAGCATCCGATGGGCCGGCCGCAGACGACCCTCGATGCTCAGAAGCTGCTCATCGAGGGTCCGGGGGGCATTGGCGGCAATCTCCGCACCATCTGCCCTCCACGCCTCGTGATCAGCCTCGATGGCTTGAGTGGCCGCCTGCGAGTGGCCAGGGAAGAAGTCTGCCAAGACAAAAAAGAAGCAAGTCAAAAACAGGAGTCAGCCCGACCCACAGTCGGCGGCTCAAAGAAAACAAAGAAACTCACCGTCAATGATGTCCTCTATCTCATGGAAGCCGGAGGTCAGCTGTGCCTCCTTGTCTGTCCAGGAGGAGCGCTCGCTTTCGAACTCGGCCAGGAGAGCAGTCTCTCTCTTCTCTGCCTCGTCCTGCGCCTTCTTGAGCAGCTCCCTTTGCTCCGCCAGCTGCGCAGCCAGCAGGTCATGCTCCGTGGCGAGCTTGCTGCACTCCTCCCCCTTGGCGCGCAAGGCGGTGTTGGCCTTGCCCAGTTGCTGCTGAAGAGTGGCATTGGCCTCTGAAGAATAAAAAGGAAAAGACGTTAAGTCGTCAACAAAGAAGGTCGCCGGGAAGATCCGGCCCGACTGCTCAGCAGTCGGCCCGAATCTCGGGGACTACAGCCCGCGGGTGCGCGAGTGCGCCCCCGCGAAGAAGAAGGAGGACTCACTCCGACTCTCCGACAAGTCGGCAGTCCGCCTGCCCAGCTCCTCGACATTGTGGTTGAAGGCAGTGACGCAGAGGTTGTGATACTCCTGTGATAAAAATTTTAGACAAAGATAAGTATTGGAACTCACCAGAAGGAGTTCCGAGCCGCCTGCTCAGCAGCCGGCCCGAAACTCGGGGACTACACCCAGTGGGTGTGCTGGCGCGCCCCCACAGAGAAGAACAAGGAAAAACAAAGTTAAAAATGAAAGCATACCCGAACGGCCGCTTGCGACGCCAAGTGCGTCTTGGTGCAATTCTGGATGGCGTCGCCCTCGGCTCGCAGCTTTGCCTGAACGTCCAGAAGCGACTGGTTCAGCGGGCCCGTGCTGCCTCCTCGCACCCACCCAACGGGCGCGGCACTTGTTGCCTCGGAGTCTGGGATGGCCGAGCTGGCGGCGCCGGTCTCCAGGGGGCGTGGCACCGAAGTCGCCTTCTCAAGGCAGCGGCGCGCTGGTGAGGCGAATTGAAGGAGCAGCCTCGCCACGGACTCGTCCTCGGTCGGCGGCACCGGCGGGCCTGCCGGTTGTTTACCTTGCGCACTCCCGAACGGCAGCGGAGGCGGTGGTGGCGGCATGGCCGTGTACGACATGGAGGCCTCGCCGCTTTTCCCTCTCCATGACGGGGTTCTCGCTGCCGGCTTCCCCAGTCTGCCCCGTGAACTCCGGGGGCGGCGGAGCGGAGTTCAGCGGAATGACAAGCAGCGCCAATTGTCGGTGTGCGGCCTCCTCTGCTCGCCTCCTTGCCGCAACGGCGGCTTCGGCTTCATCCAGCTTCCTCTGGGTGGAGGCCGCCGCCTTCTCGGCCTTCACCTTCTCAAGACGGGCAGCTTCGTCCTCGTCACGCTTCTCCCGCGCATTTCGCTCCGTCGCCTCCCGGTGGTCGGCGGTGGGGTCAATCCGCCGAGTAGTGGCGGACGTCTCTGCCGACCCCATGAAGCAAGGAAGGCATATAAAAGATTTGGACAAGATTCACCGGTAGAAAACAAGACAAAAGGCGGAAGCACTTACGCGGAGACCAGTGGCGGCTTCTTCACTTCCTTACGGAAGCGGTTGGCCTTCGCGATCGCCTCCTCCCGCTTGGTCGCGGCGGCCGCCCCCTTGAACTTCTTCGACCGGCCGCCAAGCAAGCTCGGCCCAGCCCGACGCCTCTTCACACTGCCTTGACCATCCAAGCCGGCGGAGGAACTCGCGCTCGGCTGGCCGGCTCTTGGTTGGTGGCGCGGGGCGACTTCCCCCTCGGCGTCGTTATTAGGCCAGTCAGCAAAGGTGGCCGAGGGCCCGAAGCCTCCTCCTCTTCCTCCTCCTCCTCCTTCGGCGTCGGCCTCCATCGCCGTGGCCCCCAAGTCAGGGTCATCGACGTCGCTCTCCGCTCGGTCGGAGACGAACTGACGGGCCGGGCCCGCGGTGCCGGCTGAAGGCTGGATGAGAGGGTTCTGACTCGAGGTAAACCAAAAAGATCAAAAGCCTGATTCAGCTGCAAAACAAGATAGAAGAAGAAGAGAGACGACTTACAGCAGGCGGGGGGTTGGCGCGTGAGTACAGCTCCTTGCCGAACCGCCAATCCGCCGTGAGACTGCAGTTCGTGATATAATTCACCATGTCTGCCACCTCCGCATGGGGCATGTCCTTGGAGCACATCCGACTCGGGTCCCGGTGGCCACTCATCTGACAGATCAGATGAGGTCGGCCTTGGAGTGGGAGGACTCGGCGCGCCACGAAGGCGGCCAGCAAGTTGGCCCCGGTCAGACCCTCCGACTGCGTCAACACTCGGAGTCGCGCAACAGCGGCGGCACCGGCAGGAGTCAGCGTCTTGACCCGGTGGGACCAGCTGGGAAGCCTCCCAGCCAGTGCGCCGCCTTCGTAAGGCGGCAGGTTGACCCAGTCGCTGTCTGGGGCGATGTTCTTCACATAAAAATACGACCGCTGCCACATCTTCACCGACTTGATCAGCAGAATGGTGGGAAATGGGTTGTCGGCCACCGATCTCCGCATCGCGATGAAGGCGCCACACTGGGCTAGCACGCCAGCGACATGCGTGCCGAGCTTGGACTGAAAGAACTCCCCCCATAGCTCGATGGTGGGGAGAACGCCGAGGAAGCCTTCGCACAAGGTGGCAATGGCAGCCAGCAGCACCACCGTGTTCGGGGTAAGGTGGTGCGGCTGGAGCCCGTGAAACTCCAAGAAGGAGCAGAAGAAGCCGCTCGCCGGCAGCCTCAGGCCGCGCATGAGGTGCGAGCGGAATACGACCCTCTCGCCCTCCTCCGGCGCCGGCGACACTTCCCTCTCCGGCGCGGCGCGGGCTAGCACTAGGTCCACACCGGGGAGGCGACGCGTCTTGCGGAGGAACTCGATATGGTCGCCGTCCACCTCGGAGTCGTCCCACACGCCAGAGCACACGACAGGAGGTGCGGCAGCGGATGAAGAGCTCATCGCTGCGGGCGTGGCGTGGTTCGGCGCGGCGGCAGCAAGAGGAAGAAGAAGCAAGAGGAAAGCAAGGGGAGTAGGGGAAATGGGCACGCGTGCTCCGCTGCCCCCCTCCTCCCGCCTACTTATAGGCTCGTGGGCTGAAAAGCGAATGGGGCGGGCATGGGATTAACTGTGCACAGGACCCCACGCCCCCCACGATTTACCACACGGAGCAACTGCGCAGTTACGACGTGGTAATCCCAACCGTCTGCCCGGCCGCAACGGATCCGTTCGCGTGCCGAGGCGCGATAGTGGCGGGCCCCACCTGAGGCCCTGTCCCGTCGCGTGCGTGGGTGGGCAGACTGACCCCGCCACGTGGCGCCACGCGACGGACCCGCAACGGGCGGTTGCCCGGAAGCTTATCAGGCACGCTGCCTGGACCCCGCTACGACCTTCAAACTCTTTAAGGGGCAAGACGGCTTTCTCCGAGTCCGGCTCCAGCTAGTCGGCCTAGAGGAAGACGGCGAACAAGGTCCAGATTCCACCAGAAGGAAGAAACTGTTGAGACTCCTCGACATATCACCCTCGGCGCCTCACCAGCTTCGGGAACTACTGTCGGAGTAATGGGCCACAGGTAGGCTAACCCGAGCCCCTGAACCTTTCGAAACATCGGGGCAGACTGCGCCCCTCAAGAACTCCGCGATAGGGAGCCGCCTTCCGGGACTCGGGGGCAAGGCCGCCAACTGCCCCTCGTGGCCGAGTCCCAGGGACGACTTCGAGATAAGCCGACTCCTATTGGCGGCTTCCAGAGAAGCCGGCAATGGGGAGTCGGCCCGCGACTCCGACCTCCTCCCGTCTTCGCCACGATGGACGGGACAGGGTACGACCACCGCGTGGCCCATCCCCCTCTTGCTTACGAAGGGCCGACATGGCTACAGTGCACCGTATCGATGGAGATTTCCATCCGGCGCGGCACTGTTTCCATGCCTGCCCTGACCTCAGCCCCCGTGGGCGGCGCACTATGCCCATGACGGCCTGCCTGTACGGCCCGGAGACGGCAGGTCCCACCCATCAGTGGGGGTACAGAAGACGGCAAGAGCGCTACAAGACGGACCCGTTGGGAGTCGGCCCCTCGCACAGGCCCCACACGTCATTAACCAGACAAGACGGGGAATGGCAACAGTGATCGTCCGTCAGGCGGCGACACTGTTTCCATGACCCCATGACCAAGCCAGCGTCATTAGAAGCACGACTACAGTACCAGGCCTGTCGGCGGGCCCCAGCAGTCGGCGGAGAAGACGGCGGCCTGAGAGACAGACGGCTGGGACCCGCGCCCAGCCGGATTACCATTGTATCCCTGGGGGATGGGCCTATATAAGCCCCCCGGGGCACCCATGCAAGGGGGGTCTCTTCTTTAGCACTAGACCAGATCATATAGGAAGGAGGGAGCTAGCCTTGCCTTCTCCTATCTCCAGGAAATAGCTCAAGGAGCAACCTTGTACTTACTTTGCCATAGTGATCATGCGGAGACCCCGCAGAGCAGCAGTAGGGGTCTTATCTCCACGAAGAGCCCTGAATCTGGGTAAGATTCGCCGGCATGCATGCCTTCGCCTCATCCCGTTTCCAGGCACCGGCGACGTTCTACTCGCCCCAACCATGATAAGCCATCCTTTGGCATATGTCGCACCCAACCCCCGACCTATTCTAAATTCATATTGGTGTCAAACCTACTGTATTCCAACTTCTCTATGGTTCATACCCCCCCCCCCCCCCCCCGATACTACTCATAGATTCATCAAAATAAGCAAACAACACAATGAAAACAGAATCTGTCAAAAACAGAACAGTCTGTAGTAATCTGTATCAAACGTATACTTCTGGAACCCCAACAATTATGAAATAAATTGCTGGACCTAAGAAATTTGTCTATTAATCATCTTCAAAAATAATTAACCTAAAAGCACTCTCCAGTAAAAAATGGCAGCTAATCTCATGAGCGCTAAAGTTTCTGTTTTCTACAGCAAGATCACATAAACTTCACCCAAGTCTTCCCAAAGGTTCTACTTGGCACTTTATTGAAACAAAAGCTATAAAACATGATTACTACAGTAGCATAATCATGTGGACACACAAAAACAGTAAGTATAAATATTGGGTTGTCTCCCAACAAGCGCTTTTCTTTAATGCCTTTCTAGCTAGGCATGATGATGGCAATGATGCTCACATAAAAGATAAGAATTGAAACATAACGGGAGCGTCATGAAGCATATGACTAGCACATTTAAGCCTAACCCACTTCCTATGCATAGGGACTTTGTGAGCAAACAACTTATGGGAACAATAATCAACAAGCATAGGAAGGTAAAACAAGCATAGCTTCAAAAATTTAAGCACATGTAGAGGAAAGTTGATGTTATTGCAATTCTTACAAGCATATATTCCTCCCGCATAATAATTTTCAGTAGCATAATGAATGAATTCAACAATATAACCAGCACCTAAAGAATTATTTTCATGATCTACAAACATAGAAAATTTACTACTCTCAACATAAGCAAATTTCTTCTCATGAATAGTAGTGGGAGCAAACTCAACAAAATAACTATCATGTGATTGAAAATTAAGATCAAGAAGACACGTTTCATGGTTATCATTATTCTTTAAAGCATACATGTCATCACAATAATCATCATAGATAGGAGGCATGCTTTCATCATAGTAAATTTGCTCATCAAAGCTTGGGGGACAAAAAATATCATCTCCATCAAACATAGCTTCCCCAAGCTTGTGGCTTTGCATATCATTAGCATCATGGGTATTCAGGGAATTCATACTAACAACATTGCAATCATCCTCATCTTTCACATATTTTATGCCAAGCATTCTATGTAATTCTTCTTCTAGCACTTGAGCACAATTTTCCTTTCCATCATTCTCACGAAAGATATTAAAAAGACGAAGCATGTGATAAAACAAGAAACAAAAAGATTTGATTGCAAGATCTAAAGATATACCTTCAAGCGCTAACCTCCCCGGCAACGGCGCCAGAAAAGAGCTTGATGTCTACTACACAACCTTCTTCTTGTAGATGTTGTTGGGCCTGCAAGTGCACAGGTTTGTAGGACAGTAGCAAATTTCCCTCAAGTGGATGACCTAAGGTTTATCAATCCGTAGGAGGCATAGGATGAAGATGGTCTCTCTCAAGCAACCCCGCAAGCAAATAACAAAGAGTCTCTTGTGTCCCCAACACACCCAATACAATGGTAAATTGTATAGGTGCACTAGTTCGGCGAAGAGATGAAGATACAAGTGCAAAATAGATAGTAGATAAAGGTATTTGTAATCTGAAATAATAAAAACAGCAAGGTAGCGAGCGATAAAAGTGAGCGTAAACGGTATTGCAATGATAGGAAACAAGGCCTAGGGTTCATACTTTCACTAGTGCAAGTTCTCTTAACAATAATAACATAGATAGATCATATAACAATCCCTCAACATGGAACAAAGAGTCACTCCAAAGACACTAATAGCAACGAACCAACGAAGAGATTATGGTAGGGTACGAAACCACCTCAAAGTTATTCTTTCGGATCAATCTATAAAAGAGTTCGTACTAGAATAACACCTTAAGACACAAATCAACCAAAACCCTAATGTCACCTAGATACTCCATTGTCACCTCAAGTATCTGTGGGCATGATTATACGATATGCATCACACAATCTCAGATTCATCCAAGCAACATAAAAGTACTTCAAAGAGTGCCCCAAAGCTACTACCGGAGAGTCAAGAACGTGTGCCAACCCCTATGCATAGGTTCCCAATGTCACGAAACCCGCAAGTTGATCACCAAAACATACATCAAGTGGCACATGATATCCCATTGTTACCACGGATAATCACGACAAGACATACATCAAGTGTTCTCATAAAAGACTCAATCCGATAAGATAACTTCAAAGGGGGAACTCAATTCATCACAAGAGAGTAGAGGGGAAGAAACATCATAAGATCCAACTACAATAGTAAAGCTCGGGATACATCAAGATCGTGCCATAAAGGGAACACGAGAGAGAACATGAGAGAGAGAGAGATCAAACACATAGCTACTAGTACATACCCTCAGCCCCGAGGGTGAACTACTCCCTCCTCATCATGGATAGAGCCGGGATGATGAAGATGACCACCGGTGATGTGTTCCCCCTCCGGCAGGGTGCTGGAACGGGCTCCCGAGAGGTTTTTGGTGGCTACAGAGGCTTGCGGCGGCGGAACTCCCAGTCTATATTCTGTTCTGGAAGTTTTACGATACGTGGGTATATATGGGTGCAGGAAGTACGTTGGTGGAGCTACGGGGGCCCCACGAGGGAGGGGGCGCACCCTAGGGGGGTGGGCGTGCCCCTCACCCTCGTGAGAACCTCCCGTATCTTCTGATGTGGAGTCCAAGTCCATCAGGTGGGTTTCCTTCCAAAATTAACTTCTCCAATTGATTTCATTCCGTTTTGACTCCGTCTGATATTCCTTTTCCCCGAAACACTGAAATAGGCATAAAACAACAAATATGGGCTGGGCCTCCGGTTAATAGGTTAATCCCAAAAATAATATAAAAGTGGAAAAATAATCCCAATATTGCCTAAAACAGTAGATAAATTAGCATGGAGCAATCAAAAATTATAGATACGTTGGAGACGTATCAAGAGCCGAACAGGCTTCTCGTCGCCGAAGCGAGGAAAAGATAGCCGAAATGGCTGAAGAGTAAAAAAATGCCGCCGACCGGTACGCACTCCTTGAAAAGGAGAATAAGGCTAGTTCGGCCGAGCTAGACAAGGCAGGTAATGCCGCCAAGGAGATGCGGACCGTGATCCGGAGTATGCGGGAGGAGCTCCAACAAGCTGACAAAATCATGGTTGGGGGCTCGTACTTACTGCGGACGAAGTTCTTGGATCCGAAGTATGCTCCCCTGGTGGGTCGCATGAGTCCTGCAGACGCGTATGCGGATTTGGCGAATAGCACAGCTGACATTGTCAAGTTCTTCGTGGGTCAAGGTGATGAAGAAGTGCAGAAGCTTTTCTGGTCACAGTTCAATGCTCTCACTCGCCCGCTTCCACTGAATGAGAAGGTGGCTGCTATGGCGGAGCTCCACAGGCTGTCCGGACTTGCAATGCGGTCTGTAATAGACCATCTTTGGCCGAAGGGGCCTAAGCCGGACAACTACTTTGGTTTGGTGCAGCAATTCCTTGGAGCCGTATCCCGGATTGACGCCATGCGGAGGTCGGCGTGCATAGACGGTGCGTGGATGGCTCTAGCCCGCGTTAAATCCTACTGGACGGATATGGAGGCCACTATAATAGCGAGCCAGGATCCGGCGGGAGGCCCACATCTGGCCGAGCACTACTTGGCGCAAGTCACAGAAGGTGCCCGCCTGATAGAGGCGCAGTGCTTGAAGAGTGTTTTATTCGAGTGATAAGTCAAATCATTGTAGAAAACAATGTTTAGTATAATTATGAGGCTATGTTTATACTTTTGCCCAGAAGTATGATTGTCCTCCCTTTGCAGCTATTCTTATATGTATAAGTAGTCTGAAAGATAGCAGTCGTTGGCTTCAGCCCCCTCGCGGACAATGCGGGGGTGTTGGCGAAAAAAATATGCATAATCACACTTGATCCAACGTCTTGGTCCGTTAAGGAGGTAATCGCACGCCGAACTAGGCAACCAGACTATATAGCTGTAACACTTTCTGTTAGCCATGGGAGTCTAATGGTGGGGCTACTATGTAGCCCCTGGTACCTCCACGTGCATCCGAATACGGGCACGTGTGTACATGGCCGGGAAACGGCCCTTCGTTAAGGTGGAGGAATCTTTAGGGATTCCAGTGAGTCTTCGAGTGGTTCAACAGTCTCTCGTTGTATCATGACGGTCACTTTTCGGCTTTCTCTACTAAGGCGCTCATCCGGAATAACGAGGGCACAATCGCAGTAGTTCTCCTTTGGCCTGCCTTAGCAGGATGATAGCGGAACGTAAGGTGGAAAACCCAGGAGCCGGGCAAACCCAACATTTTGACCAAAGACATGATTCGGAGCTGATGCATATACCGCCAAACTCGTGACGCCGAACACTCCCGAGGGTATTTGGTATTTTGTAAAAGAAGATAGGAAGATAGGCTGACAAGAGCCTATTTTAAGCCCTTTATTTCTAGGTACGTGCAATTTAGTCTGCCATGGCCAAATGCCAAAAACGGCAGTATCCTCTGTGGGTATAGATCCATGGGATGGTTAAACAACAAGAGGCAGTAGAAAAGGTTTACACAGGGGCTTAATCTAAAAAGAAACCTGTTGCACGGGGCCCTACTGCACGTCTGTGCCTTTGTCTCCGTTGTGCCGTATCCTGGAAGGGTATCGCGCGAACATTGTCTGCAAAAAAAGAAAAACTTGTAGGAGGGTGCAACGTAAGTATGCGATCAGTAATAAGAGTGTAAGCTGTTGGCCTGCCAATAAGGTCGAGCCAAGCGTGGGGCTGTATTAAATATAGACAGCCCTTGGTTTCCCTTATGGGATTACATATACAGTGCCCTGTTTGAATTTATCCGGGCTACCGGACTCGTCTAACAGTGTCTGTGGTCTTAATGACCAATCATGTTTTCTAGAATTGGAGGCCGCTTATAGTCCGGCCGCCAGGGCCGTCGCGTATTCCGCTGCGCGTGAAGGGTGCTTTATGATTCCGCTAATGGTGATGACGACACGGGGACCGGGCATCTTGAGTGTAAGGTGGCCATAGTGCGGCAATGCGTTGAAGCAGGCGAAGGCCGTCCTTCCTAGCAATGCGTGATAGCTGCTTTGGAAGGGTGCAATAGTGAAGAGCAGCTCTTCGCTTCTGGAGTTGCCTGGGGAGCCGAATGTTACTTCTAGCATGATGGAGCCCCTGGCGCAGGCTGCAACGCCTGGTATCACCCCTTTAAAGGTGGTGTTGCTGTGCTTAATTCTGGATGGGTCTATCCCCATTCTGCGGACAGTGTCCTCGTATATTAAATTGAGACCACTGCCGCCGTCCATGAGGACACGGGTGAGACGGTATCCGTCGATTAGTGGGTCAAGCACCAAGGCCTGTGATCCTCCGCGCCGAATACTAGTTCGGCCATCTATGTGATCAAAAGTGATCGGACGAGACATCCAATAGTGAGACGTGGGTACGACGGGCTCTACAACATGCGCTTCTATGGGCGCGCGTTTATGCCCTCTCGTGGATGTGCGTGTCACGTGGATCATGTTTACTGTTTTAACCTCTGGCGGGAATTTTTTCTGTACCCCAGTGTTCGGCTGGTGAGGTTCATCCTTGTCTTCGCTTGGTGTGCCCCTCCCCTTGTGTTCGGCATTTAATTTTCCGGCCTTCTTGAAGACCCAGCACTCTCTATGGGTGTGGTTCGCAGGTTTTTTCGGGGTGCCATGAATTTAGCATAGTCTGTCCAGGACTCTGTTTGGACCGAACGGTCCGTCTTTAGTGCCTTTGAATGGCTTCTTATTCTGATCAGGTTGAGAGCCCCTGAATCCGGCGTTAACCGTCATGTTATTCGGGCTTTCTTACTTGTTTTGGCGTTTGTTTTTATTACGCCGTGGCTTCCCGTTGCCATCCCTTAGTTCGGATGTGCTGGGGTCGCTGGTGCCTTTACGGGCCAACCAGCTATCCTCGCCCGCGCAAAAGCGGGTCATAAGGCTTGTTAAGGCTGCCATTGTCCTTGGCTTTTCTTGGACGAGGTGTCGGGCGAGCCATTCGTCACGGATGCTGTGTTTGAAAGCCGCTAAGGCTTCGGCATCCGGACAGTCGACAATTTGATTCTTCTTAGTGAGGAATCTATTCCAAAGCTTGCGGCCGGACTCTCTGGGCTGCTAGATTATGTGACTTAGATCGTCTGCATCCGGAGGCCGGACATAAGTCCCTTGAAAATTGGCCCTGAAAGTGTCTTCGAGTTCCTCCCAACTCCCAATTGAGTTTTCAGGGAGGCTTTTCAACCAGTGTCGAGTTGGTCCCTTCAACTTGAGGGGAAGTTATTTGATGGCGTGGAGGTCATCCCCACGAGTCATGTGAATATGCAGGATAAAATGCTCGATCCAGACCCCTGGGTCTGTTGTGCCCTCGTATGCTTCTATGTTCATAGGTTTAAAGCCTTGTGGGAATTCATGGTCCAGTACTTCTTCGGTGAAGCACAGGGGGTGAGCAGCCCCTCTATATCTAGACGCATTGTGGCATGTAGTCGGCTGTTGTTGTGTCCGGGGTTGATTCTGAACTGGTATCTGGCTTTTATGAGCGTTTGGGTGACCATAGTCCTGCGCTGGGGTGTGTCTTCTAGGTCCATATATGGACCTGGCTGCACCGGTCTTTTTATCCGGATGCTCACGTGGACCGTGCGCAGTGTCTGCAGCCGCTCTGTTATTGTTGTGAGGCAGTACGTCTGGTTTCTTGGTCGAATTTTCTTTTGGTGGAACGGCCGCGTCGTCGAATTCTGGCAGTAGCTTGCTCTTCGGATAGCTTTTCGTATGGCGGTCATCGCCATATCTTTCTTAAGTGTCTAGCGCCTTATTCCATCTACGACTTAGCTTTTCCTGTGCGTCCTTGAGTTGTTGCTTCTGCTTTTCTAGACTTCTTGCGGTGGCCATAAGCTTCCTATGGAGGTTGTCTCGTTCCACTTGTTCATCCGGGATGATGAATGCATCGTCGTCCGGACTGTCTTCCAGTTCTGGGGCGGCATCCTGAGCTCGTCCCTCCGGATCATTGTGATCGGGTATTTGCTCCGAACTTGATTTGGCGTGACCTGGCCCGTTCTGCTCCATCGCTGGGTCCATGTGGTCATTATTGCTTTCGGAGTTTGCAGGTATATCAACCCTTCTTGCGCTCTTGTCGCTATTTTTGCCATTACTGGACTTTGAGCAGCGTCTGCACCGCCTTTTTGGCTTTTGCCCGGGTGTTTTATCGTCCGAGATGCCGTCCTTATTGGGCGTATCTACCATGTATATATCGTGTGACAAGGTAGTTGTCCCGCACTCCAGGGATTCTGGAGCCTCTCCTGCATCGTCATCCATACCGTCGATGTCTTCGGAGACAAGCACGTCGGTTAATTCTTCGATCGTGGCAATGAAGTGGGTGCTGGGTGGGCACCGAATTCCTTCGTCGCCTGCTTCCCACTCGGGCCAGACATAGTTCGGCCTAGAGTCTCCTAACAAAGAGAGAGACTTCAAGGACTTCAGCATGTCGCCAAAGGGTGAGTGCTGAAAGATGTCCGCAGTGGTAAACTCCATTACCGGAGCCCAACCTGGCTCGGCTGGCTCGAGAGTGAGCGGACCAGGACCAATAGCCGGATACGAGTCCGGGGGTCCGGGATTACAGGCATCCACAGCGGTGGGACCCGTGTTCGGGTCCACCGCCGATAAGTGTGCGGCTTGCGGAGTGGGGTCTAGCCCTCCGTCCATAGGTGACGCAACCTTCCCTGGATTTAGATCCAAGGCTGCTTCGGGGATGATGTCCCGGGAACTGTCCGACAGCAGGTCTAGGCCGTGCTTGTTGTGGCTGTCCGGCGCTCCTGGTGTAGGCTCGAATCCGTCGAAGGTCAAGTCTCTGCGGATATCTGCCGTGTGGTTCAAGTTTTCGAACCTGATCTGGTGGCCAGGGGCGAAGCTGTCGATCTGCTCCAACTGGCGAAGCGAATTGGCCCACAGTGCGAAGCCGCCGAACACAAAGATTTGTCCGGGGAGAAAAGTCTCACCCCGGACCGTGTTGTTGACTGAAGACGCTATCAAGCCTCGAAGCGACGACACAGAGGAACTCTCAATGAAAGCACCAATGTCGGTGTCAAAACCGGCGGATCTCGGGTAGGGGGTCCCAATATGTGCGTCTTAGGCTGATGGTAACAGGAAGCAAGGGACACAATGTTTACCCAGGTTCGGGCCCTCTCGATGGAGGTAAAACCCTACTTCCTGCTTGATTAATATTGAAGGTATGTGGAATACAAGAGTAGATCTACCACGAGATCGTAGAGGCTAAACCCTATGAGCTAGCCTATGATGGTATGATTGTAATTGTGATCAGCCTTCTAAGGACCATGCTCTCTGGTTTATATAGACACGGAGAGCTAGGGTTTACATGGAGTCGGTTACAAGGAAGGAAACATAATATCCGGATCGCCAAGCTTGTCTTCCATGCAAAGGAGAGTCCCATCCGGACACGAGCCGAAGTCTTGAGTCTTGTATCTTGACGCTTCTATAGTCCGGACGATGAATATAGTCCGGCTGTCCGGATACCCCCTTATCCAGGACTCCCTCAGTAGCCCCTGAACCAGGCTTCAATGACGATGAGTACGGCGCACAGTCTTGTCTTCGGCATTGCAAGGCGGGTTCCTCCTCCGAATACTCCAAGGTTACCATCGAACACGTAGACCATGTCCGGATCTGCAAAATGATCTTCACATACCACCGTAGAGAGAATGATACTCCAACTGACAACTTTTAGACGATGTGACAGGCCATTAGGGCCAGTTCATTATTCGAACCGTTTTTCCCACAACTAGGCATAGCGTATACTGCGAGGCAGTTTCCTGAGCATGTCTTGTCGAAGCGAAGGTCGTGTCCCCTTATCATGGGATTCTCATCAATACGGGTATGGGTAATCCAACCGTACCGCTAATCACAGTGAGCGGGAGACGAGCAGGTTCCACCAGGCAAGTGGGGAGGCGCAAAAAAGCTCTTACCCTCTCTTATAAAGATATAGGGCATCTTCCTCTTTTACCCACGCCTTCTCCTTCCGCTAACTCACTTCCCTCTGCTCGAGCCCTAACGCCCGAGCGCCTTTCTTTTCCATCGAAGAGAGGGTTTCCAAAGATGTTCGGATCCGGAGAAGGAGGCAAATGGACGTCCTCTACCGTCCGGGAGAAGGATACCAAGAAGCTCCGGGAAGCCGGATATCTGGCCAAGGACATTGGCCACCGTCTCCCACCGGCGGGACAGGTTATCCCTACTCCGGAGCCCCATGAGAGAATCGTGTTCCGTCCCCATTTTGTCTGCGTGCTCGGGATTCCCCTCCACCCATTCATACGTGGAGTCATGTATTACTATGCGGTTGATTTTCATGATCTTTCCCCCAACTCTTTTCTCAATATCTCGACGTTCATCATCGCATACGAGGCCATCCTCCGGATTCTGCCTCACTTCGGCCTGTGGTTGAAGATTTTCAATGTGAAGCCCAAGGTTGAGAGTGGCGAACACGCCGAGTGCGGCGGTTCCATGCTGAGCAAGATGCCCAAGGTTGTTTGGCCGAAGGGCACTTTTAACGACTCCGTCAAGGAATGGCGGCAGCAGTGGTTTTATGTCACTGAACCACGCGGCAAAGAATGGGCAGCAGCTCCTAAGTTCAGATCCGGAGCTCCGCTGCGGCTTACGTCCTGGCCCAAGAAGGGCCCGAACTGGTGCTCGTCCGATGAGCTGTCACTGCTCCTGACGCGTGTTCGGAATATGGTCGACAAGGACGTCAAGCTTGTTGACATGGTCCAGGTGATGCTAGTTCGCCTGGTTCTCCCTTGCTAGTGTCGAGCTTACACTTTATGGGAATTTAACCCATCCGAGCACCAAACCCTCCGGGAGCTCCATGATTCCTCCCACAAGGATATCTAGAAGGTGCTCTTTAAGTCCAGCAAATAATGGTCGGGCTCTTCTGAGGACCGGGGGTATCAATTATCCCATTCTGCAAGCCCGGTAAGTTATAGCCATGCCCCGTCCGTCTAGGCTTCAGTCAACATATCATGAGGGGGGCGTTTTAATCGTGCTTCATTGTGGTTTTAGGGATGGATAAAAGGAGTGGAGCGAATACAATGTCCGGCCCCACTGCCGGAGGATCCGGCCGGACCTCTTCTGATGAAGATGTTGGTCCCTTCACCTTACAAGGTGCCCAAGAAGGAGGACCCCAAGCAGGTCAAGAAGACACGGAGTGGTCTCCGTTGTCGCGAGGCTCCGGACACCCGGTACGAAGGCTCTAGCGACGGTCCTTCTTCTGAAAACGAAGAGGAGGAGGCAGAGGAAGACGAGCCTCTCTCTGCTGGCGGGAAGAAGCGTGCAACTTCCCCATCCTTGGAGGCTGAGTCGCCTAAGAGAAGGCGAGGTTCCCCTCCAGAGGCATCCACCCTGGCAGCCGATAACAGCCCGGAGTGGGATCCCGAGGCCCAGCCCCTGGGAAAATCGTAAGTAACTGAAATCCGAATACGCCTATGTATCCAGGGTTGTCTAGGTATTGTAGTTTTAACTGTCGCCACATCTCACACAGCCCGGCAAGGCTCCTGCCGGACAATCCTCGTCGGAGGATTCGTTGAGCTCGAATGCTGTGGCGAGTGAGACGCCTCCGGGGATTGCTTTTCCGAAGTCCGGGCGCGATACCGAGGTGTCGTCTCAAAGAGACTCTGGGCCGGATAAGGCTCTGGAGGCCCCTAAGGCTCCAGGATCGGCCCAGCGGCCATCCTCCATGGAGGGAGGTTTGCCTATCCCGCCGGACACCTCAGTATACGCCGAGCTGTCGGGCGGTCTGTTGACAGCGTTAAGGAATGCGTCCGTCGTTGATGAACATAGGACCCTTCTGGGTGTGGTGGTTGGAAAGATTCAGGCTGCCGAAAGCGGGCTGAATGAATCCTGTCTTGGCCTTATAAAGGTCTTTGAGGTATGGTTTCTAAGGAACCTTTAAAGAATTAGTATGATATGAGGAGTAGCCCCTGATACACTGTCTGGAAAAAAGAAAGCCGGGTAGGGGATCACATCCTCTCAGTTGTAATGAGCACTTTTAATGCTGTATACCCATGTTTTTGAAAACAAGCGTCTGTGGAGAGGACGACCGCTCATGATGCGGAAGTGTCCGAGCTGAAAGAGAGCCTGAGATGGGCCGAAGAAGAACTTGGCCGTGCGAAGAAGCAATTGGAGGAGAGGCAAGGTATGTTTGAACATTGTCTTGCGTTGGGCACAAATTAATAAGTGTGCCTATTTGAAAAGTATGTATGTTATGCGCCCAAGGAGCGAGTGCCGAATATGAGGCGCTGAAGAAAGCGGCGGCTGATTCCCATGAGAAGGCTGCCGCCGAACAGGCTCTGCATGAAAAACACGAGGCCAGGGTCGTCATAGCTGAGCGGGAGCTTCAGGATGCTATGACGAAAAGCGAGAGCTTGGAGAAGAGTTTAGTAGGGAAAGAATCCGAACTCGCCCAAGCTCTCCAAGTCGCGGAAGATGCTCGGGAAGAAGCCTGAGGTGTTTTACGGGACATTCAGGAGGCCCGGAAAGTTGCGGCTAGTAAGGCCTGTTGTAAATTATGATGTTATAATATCGAGAACTCTAAGCGGCAAGCTGAATTCTTGATTTTGCAGGGGCGTTTGTGGATCTGCCTCATAGCATATCAGATGCGGCCCAATTTTACCGGTCCGAGGAGAGGGAGTCTGCGGGGAGGAACTTCTGGTCGCAGTATCTAGCGCTGAACTATCCGGTGCCTTGTATCGATCAGCTGAAGCAGCTGGTCGAACTGCACCAGGCGGCCGAACTAGCCATGAAGGACTTGGTCATCCGGCTGTGGCCTGCAGAGCCAATTCCCAGCAGTTTCTTCGGACTCGTCAAGCGGATTGTGGGCGCCTGTCCTCGGCTTGATATTATCAAGCGATCAGTCTGTATAGAAGGTGCGCGAATGACGCTTGCCCATGCAAAAGTGCATGGGGGAAGCTTGACGCAGAAAAGCTAATAACTGAGGGGCCACCAGAGGGTAAGGAGCATCGCAAGCCCGAACTGTATTATGAAGGTGTAATGAAGGGTGCCCCCCTGGCGGCGGACAAGTGCACCAAAGACATTATATTTCCCTGAGGGCATTGTTGCCATCGTTTGTAATATGGGATAATGGCACTTTTATTATATGTTGCCTATTTGGTTTGAACATGTGTTCTTCCTTTGCGGCTGTTTATTGTATATGAATTCTGAGAGTTGGCCAGTCGTTGGCTTCAGCCCCCATGAGAGAAGTACGGGGGTGTTTGGGGTATTTCTGAACACTCTTTATCCCATTGTTGGGTCCTTATAAGGAGGCGTTTCTCACCACGAACCAAGCAATCGGACTATAGGGCTTTATTACTCTCACTTAGCCATAGGATTTCGAGTATGGTCGGCGCAGCCCCTAGTGTCCGGAGGGCCGGACTAGGGGCTCTATTGGCGCCTGATCGGTAGACCAATCCGTCGCAATCTGCATTTTATAGTGGCGTTATGTGGAATAAATCTTTAAGGATTTTGCAACCTCTCGAACAGCTGACCAGCTCTCGCCGCATCATGACGGTCGGTTTTCGGCTTTCTCTACTGAGGTGCTCATCCGGCAGATCCGGGACACAATCGCAGTAGTTCTCCTAGTGCTACCTCAGCCGACGGAACGGAACATAAGTTACCAAAACATGGGAGCCGGGCAAACCCAACCAATGACCCAAGACATGATTCGGAGCTGATGCATATAGTGCTATAAGTTCGGGGTGCCGAGCGACCGAGAAGGTGGTCGGACTTTATTGCCGTACTGTGTAGCCCTTGGCATAACCAGGCGTAACACGAACCGTGGCTGCCACTTTTTCAAAGAGGCGTCGATGATAAACAACGACCGGTGCATGTTTAGTTAACTCTACGCATTGCAGTAATATGATATGTCCATGCATATGAATGCGATTTATGATTATGAAAAAAAGAGATGGTTTTCTGGCAGAACCTGTGGTGGCCGGACTGGAGGGGGCTGTGAATGGATCGAAAGTGAATCCGAACTGCCATCTACCTGCATGGTCCTGTCCTTGTGTGTCCGGGCCGACTTCATGCCGCCAAACATGTTCTGCATAAAAGTTAGTTTGTGAAGGTAAGTGAGCAGAGGGCGGCGAACGTCCTCCTGTGGTTGGTCCCAAGGTTCCTGATCGGGCCCTGGTGACCCCAGCCGCTATTCGAGAAGCAGCCCGGACTCCTCAGTTGGTGTCCGGATAGTTGGTTGTCATATCAAAATATTGACAGGCATGCGCGACTTGCTACTCTGGTAGCTGTATGATCTCCGCTTCTAAGGGTGGGGTTTGGCTCTGCACGCAGGCATGAGTGTATTACTGGTGCTGGCCTGATCATTTGCCACGTGGAATCTAGCCAACGTGGTTCATCTTATTAGTATACGGTATGATACCGTATCGGGGGAATGCGCCGATGGCGCAACCTTATTTGGTTATCTCAAAACAACCGTTAGGGCGGCGGGCCAATAATCCCGGCCTTTGTGCCTGGCACCTTGTAGAAAGTGTTTATTTGTACGCCCACTTTGGCTTTTATTGTTTTAGGAGCCCCTGGACTGTTAGGTCTGGGGGTATGCAATTGAATTGCTTTGGTTTTGTATGGTAGGGGGCGATCGGCCGTACTGTTGTGCTGGGGGGGGGGGCTTTTGACTAAGCACCTCCCCTCAATGTTTCTGGCACCCGCCCGGTTGCTTTACTTTGGAGATCCGGCATTCTCTATTAGTATGTTTTGCCGTTCTTTTGGGAGTACCGTGAATTGCGCACGGCTGATCAAGTTCGTGGCTTGGGCCGAATAGGCTTGAGTTGTTTCTTGTCCGTTGACCGGACTGGGATTTGCTAAACTTGATACCGGCTTCCCTGTTTTACCATTTATGACCGTTGCGCTGGGGCTTGAGGCTGCTTCTTCGTGTCTCCTTCTTGCTAATTTGGCCTGTAGTGGTGTGCGGACGTCGGGTTGTGTGCCTTTGATTTTCCTGTTTAGGTTGAGGTAGCCAGTTGTGCCGCGTGTGCCCTTTGTTAGGGCGGTCGAGTCCGTACTTCTCGGTGGCCAGGATCTTGGTCCACCATTCTATTAGCAAATCTTGTTCGGCCTTAAGCTGCTATTGCTTCCTTTGCAGACTCTTTGCGGTGGCTATGAGTCGTCGCCTAAAGCGAACTTGTTCCACTGGGTCTTCAGGCACACCAAATTCGTCATTGTCGAGGCTTACCTCGTCTTCAGAGGGGGGTGTATAGTTGTTCCTCTCCAAGTATCCCACCGTGGCCTGTATGGCCTGCATGATGGTCAGCTGATCAGGACTATATTCCTCTTCGGCACTATCCGGATCATCTCCAGGACCGGTATTGATGTGGTGGGGCTTGGAGTGGCGTCGGAGACGCCCATGTTTTGCTTTTCGTCCCGAGGGGTTGTCCTCCAATGCCTCATCGTCGTTGGTTTCTTTCGGAGTGTCCACCATGTATATATCGTTTGAAGAGGTGGCTGTCCACCGCCCTGTGAGTGGTGGCTCCTGCATGTCTCCTGCATCGTCGCCCATACCGTCGATGTCTTCGCAGTCAAAGTCGAGCACGTCGGTTAAATCATCGATCGTGGCGACAAAGCAGGTGGTGGGTATGGAGTGAATTCCTTCGTCGTCTGCTTCCCACTCCAGCCGGACATAGTTCGGCCCAAAGTCTCCTGACAAAGAGAGAGACTTCAATGAGTTCAGCATGTCGCCAAAGGGTGAGTGCTGAAAGATGTCCGCAGCGGTAAACTCCATTACCGGAGCCCAACCTGGCTCGGCTGGCCCGAGAGTGAGCGGACCAGGACCAATAGCCGGATATGAGTCCGGGGGTCCGGGATTACAGGCCTCCACAGTGGTGGGACCCGTGTTCGGCTCTACCACCGATAAGTGTGCGGCTTGCAGAGCGGGGTCCAGCCCTCCGTCCATAGGCAATGCAACCTGCCCTGGATTTAGATCCAAGGCTGCTTCGGGGATGATGTCCCGGGCGCTGTCCGACAGCAGGTCTAGGCCGTGCTCGTCGTGGCTGTCCGACGCTCCTGGCGCAGGCTCGAATATGTCGAAGATCAAGTCTCCGTGAATATCCGCCGTGTGGTTCAAGTTTCTGAACCTGATCTGGTGGCCAGGGGCGAAGCTGTTGATCTGCTCCAACTGGCCAAGCGGATTGGCCCGCAGGCCACCGAACACAAAGATCTGTCCGGGGAGAAAAGTCTCGCCCTAGACCGTGTTGTTCGGCGATTGAAGACGCCATCAAGCCTCGAAGCGACGACACAGAGGAACTCTCAATGAAAGCACCAATGTCGGTGTCAAAACCGGCAGATCTCGGGTAGGGGGTCCCGATCTGTGTGTCTTAGGCTGATGGTAACATGAAGCAAGGGACACAATGTTTACCCAGCTTCGGGCCCTCTCGATGGAGGTAAAACCCTACTTCCTGCTTGATTAATATTGAAGGTATGTGGAATACAAGAGTAGATCTACCACGAGATCGTAGAGGCTAAACCCTATGAGCTAGCCTATGATGGTATGATTGTAATTGTGATCGGCCTTCTAAGGACCATGCTCTCCGGTTTATATAGACACCGGAGAGCTAGGGTTTACATGGAGTCGGTTACAAGGAAGGAAACATAACGTCCGGATCGCCAAGCTTGTCTTCCACGCAAAGGAGAGTCCCATCCGGACACGAGCCGAAGTCTTGACTCTTGTATCTTGACGCTTCTATAGTCCGGACGATGAATATAGTCCGGCTGTCCGGATACCCCCTTATCCAGGACTCCCTCAGGAGGAGCTCCAACAGGACGACAAAATCATGGCGGGGGGCTCCTACTTACCGCGGACGAAGTTTTTGGATCCAAAGTATGCTTCCCTGGCTGGGCGCTGGAGTCCTACAAACGCATATGCGGACTTGATGAATAGTACAGCTGACGCTGTCAAGTTCTTCGAGGATCAAGGTGATAAGGAAGTGCAGAAGCTTTTCTGGTCGCAATTCAATGCTCCCACTCGCCCGCTGCCGTTAAATGAGAAGGTGGCTGCTGTGGCGGAGCTTCATAGGTTGGCCGCACTTGCAATGTGGTCTGTAATAGACCAACTTTGGCCGAAGGGGCCCAAGTCGGACAGTTACTTTGGTTTGGTGCAACAATTCCTTGCGGCCGTGTCTTGGATCGACGTCATGAGGAGGTCGGCGTGCATAGAGGGTTCACGACTGGCTCTTGCCCGCGTTAAAGCCTATTGGACTGATATGGAGGCCACCATCATAGCGACCCAGGATCCGGCGGGAGGCCAATATCCGGCCGAGCACTACTTGGCGCAGGTTACAGAAGGTGCTCACCCAGTAGAGGCACAGTGCTCAAAGAATGTTTTGTTCGAGTGATAAGTCGAAACATTGTAAAAACAATGTTTATTTTGATTATGAGGCTATATTTATATTTTTTGCCTGAAAATATGATTGTGTCCCCTATATGGCCGTTCTTATATGTATAAGTAGTCCGAAAGATAGTAGTCGTTGGCTTCGGTCCCCACGCATAAAATGCGGGGGTGTTCGCGAAGAATATGCTTAATCACACTTGATCTAACGTCTTGGTCCATTAAGGACGTGATCGCACGTCGAACTAGGCAACCGGACTATATAGATGTAACACTTTCGCTTAGCCATGGGAGTCTAATGGTGGGGCTACTATGTAGCCCCTGGTACCTTAGCGTGCATCCGAATACGGGCACGTGTGTACATGGCCGGGAAACGGCCCTTCGTTAATGCGGAGGAATCCTAAAGATTCCGGTGAGTCTTCGAGAGGTTGAATAGTCTCTCGCCGCATCATGACAATCAGTTTTCGGCTTTCTCTACTGAGGTGCTCATCCGGAATAACCGGGGCACAATCGTAGTAGTTCTCCTTTGGCCGCCTTAGCTGATAAGAACGGAACATAAGGCAGCAAACCCAGGAGCCGGGCAAACCCAACATTTGACCAAAGACATGATTCCGAGCTGATGCATATAAGGCCAAACTCGTGACGCCGAACACTCCCGAAGGTGTTCGGACTATATAATAGAAGATGGGCTCAAGAATGCCCATTCATTATGAACCCTGTGTTTCCAGGTACGTGCAGTAATCTGTCGTGGCGAATTGCCAATAACGACAGTATCCTCTGTGGGTATGGAACCCATGGGATGGTTTAAACAACAAGAGGCAATAGAAAAGGTTTACACAGGGGGCTTAATCTAAAAAGAAACCTATTGAACGGGGCCCTGCTGCACGTCTGCGCCTTTGTCTCCATTGTGCTATATCCTGGAAGGGTATCGCGTGAACGTTGTCTGTGGAAAAAGGGAAAACTCATAGGAGAGTACAACGTAAGTATGCGATGGATAGTAAAAGTGTACGATGTTGACCTGCCAATAAGGTTGAGCCAAGTGTGGGGCTGTATTAAATATTTATAGCCCCTGGTTTCCGCTATGGGATTACATATACGGTGCCCAGTTGAATTTTATCCGGGCTACCGGACTCGTCTAACCGTGTCTATGGTCTTAATGACCAGTCATGTTTTTTGATATTGGAGGCCGCTTATAGTCCGGCCGCCAGGGCCGTCGCGTGTTCCTCTGCGCATGAAGAGCGCTCTGTGATTCCGCTAACGGTGATGACGCCACGGGGACCGGGCATCTTGAGTGTAAGATAGCCATAGTGCGGCAATGCGTTGAAGCGGGCGAAGGCCGTTCTTCCGAGCAATGCGTGATAGCTGCTTTGGGAGGGTGCGATGGTGAAGAGTAGTTCTTCATTTCTGGAGTTGCCTGGGGAGCCAAATGTTACTTCCAGCGCGACGGAGCCCCTGCTGTAGGCTTCAACACCTGGTATCACCCTTTCAAAGGCGGTGTTGCTTTGGCTAATTCTGGATGGGTTTATCCCCATTAAGCGAACAGTGTCCTCGTATATTAAATTGAGACTACTGCCGCCGTTCATGAGGACACGGGTGAGACGGTATCCGTCGATTATTGGGTCAAGCACCAAGGCCTGTGATCCTCCGCGCTGAATACTAGTTCGGCCGTCCATGTGATCGGACGAGACATCCAGCAGTCAGATGTGGGTACGATGGGCTCTACATCGTGCGTGTCTCTGAGCGCGCGTTCATGCATTCTCATGAATGTGTGAGTCGCGTGGATCATGTTTACTGTTTTAACCTCTGGCGGGTATTTTTTCTGTCCCCCAGTGTTCGGCTGGCGAGGTTCGTCCTCGTCTTCACTTGGTGTTTCCCTCCCTTTGTGTTCGGCATTTAATTTGCCGGCCTGCTTGAAGACCCAACACTCTCTATGGGTGTGGTTCGCAGGTTTCTCCGGGCTGCCATGAATTTTGCATAGTCTATCCAGGACTCTGTTCAGACCGGACGGTCCCTCTTTACTGCCTTTAAATGGCTTCTTTTGCTGATCAGGTTGAGAGCCCCTGAATCCGGCATTGACCGTTGTGTTGTCCGGGCTCTCTTCCTTGCTTTGGCGTTTGTTTTTATTGCGCCATGGCTTCCCATTGCCATCCCTTATTTCGGATGTGCTGGGGTCGCTGGTGCCTTTACGGGCTAGCCGGCTATCTTCACCCGCGCAAAAGCGGGTCATAAGGCTTGTTAAGGCTGCCATTGTCCTTGGCTTTTCTTGGCCGAGGTGTCTGGCGAGCCATTCGTCACGGATGATGTGTTTGAATGCCGCTAAGGCTTCGGCGTCCGGACAATCGACAATTTGATTCTTCTTAGTGAGGAATTTGTTCCAAAGCTTGCGGGCAGACTCTCCGGGCTGTTGGATTATGTGACTTAGATCGTCTGCATCCGGAGGCCGGACATAAGTCCCTTGAAAATTGGCCCTGAAAGCGTCTTCGAGTTCCTCCCAACTCCCAATTGAGTTTTCGGGGAGGCTTTTCAACCAGTGTCGATCTGGTCCCTTCAGCTTGAGGCGAAGGTATTTGATGGCGTGGAGGTCATCCCCACGAGCCATGTGAATATGAAGGATAAAATCCTCGATCCAGACCCCTGGGTCTGTCGTTCCGTCATATGCCTCTATGTTCACTGGTTTAAAGCCTTGTGGGAATTCGTGGTCCAGTACTTCTTCAGTGAAGCATAGGGGGTGAGCAGCCCCTCTGTATCTGGACGCATTGTGGCATGCGGTCGGCTGCTGTTGTGTTCGGATTTTATTTTGAACTGGTATTTGGCTTGTATGAGCGTTTGGGTGACCATAGTCCCTCGCCGGGGTGTGTCCTTTAGATCCATAGATGGACCTGGCTGCACCGGCTTTCTTATCCAGATGCTCACGCAGATCATGTGCGGCGTCAGTAGCCGTTTTGTTGTGCTTACGAAGCAGTACGTCTGGTCTCCTGGTCGTATTATTCTTTGGTGGAACGGCCTTGTCATCGAATTCTGGTAGTAGCTTGCATTTTGGACAGTTTTTGTATGGCGATTGTCGCCATATCTTTCTTCAGTGTCTAGCACTTTATTCCATCTGCGACGGAGCGTTTCCTGTGCGTCCTTCAGCCGTTGCTTCTGCTTCTTTAGATTTCTTGCTCTGGCCATAAGCTTTCGGTGGAGGTTGTCTCGTTCCACTCGTTCGTACGGAATGATGAATGCATCGTCGTCCGGGCTGGGTTCCTGTTCTGGGGCGGTTTCATGAGCTTGTCCCTCCGGATCATTATGATCGGATATTTGCTCCGAACTTGGTTTGGCTTGACCTGGATCGTCCTGCTCTATCGCTGGGTCCATGTGGTCGTCGCTGCCTTCGGGGTTTATTGGTATGTCAATCCTTCTTGCGCTCTTGTCGCTATTTTTACTATTGCTGGACTTTGAGTGGCGTCTGCGCTGCTGTTTTGGCTTTTGCCCCGGTGTTTTATCTTCTGGATTATCGCCTCGTCCTTCTTGGGCGTATCCACCATGTATATATCGTGTGACAAGGTAGTAGTCTCACGCCCCAGAGATTCTGAAGCTTCTCCTGCTTCGTCGTCCATACCGTCGATGTCTTCGGAGTCGAAGTCAAGAACGTCGGTTAAATCATCGATTGTGGCAATGAAGTGGGTGGTGGGTGGGAAACCAATTCCTTCGTCGTCTGCTTCCCACTCAGGCCGGACACAGTTCGGCCCAGATCCTCCTAACAAAGAGAGAGACTTTAATGAGTTCAGCATGTTACCGAAGGGCGAGTGCTGTAAGATATCTGCAGCGGTAAACTCCATGACCGGAGCCCAACCTGGCTCGGCTAGCTCGTGGGTATGCGGACCGGAACCAACAATCAGATACGAGTCCGGGGGCCCGGGGTTACAGGTCTCCACAGAGGTGAGACTTGTGTTCGGCTCCAACGCTGATGAGCATGCGGCCTGCGGGGCGGGGTCCACCCCTCCGTCCTTACGCAACGCAACCTGCTCCGGATTTAGATCCGGGGCTACTACAGGGATGATATCCCGAATATTGTTCGACAACAGGTCTAGGACGTGCTTGTCATGACTGTCCGGCGCTCCTGGCACACGCCCAAATCCGTCGAAGATCAAGTCTCCGCTTATATCTGCCGTGTAGCTCAAGTTTCCGAACTTGACCTGGTGGCCAGGGGCATAGCTATCGATCTGCTCCAGATGACCAAGCGAATTGGCCCGCAGTATGAAGACGCCAAACACAAAGATCTATCCAGGGAGAAAATCCTCGCCCTGGACCGTGTTGTTGGCGATTGAAGACGCCATCAGGCCTCAAAGCGATGACACAGAGGAACTCACAATGAAAGCACCAATGTCGGTGTCAAAACCGGCGGATCTCGGGTAGGGGGCCCCGATCTATGGGTCTTAGGCTGATGGTAACAGGAAGCAAGGGACACAATGTTTACCCAGGTTCGGGCCCTATCGATGGAGGTAAAACCCTACTTCCTGCTTGATTAATATTGAAGATATGAGTAGTACAAGAGTAGATCTACCACGAGATCATAGAGGCTAAACCCTAAGAGCTAGCCTATGATGGTATGATTGTAATTGTGATCGGCCTTCTAAGGACCATCCTCTCCGCTTTATATAGACACCGGAGAGGGCTAGGGTTTACATGGAGTCGGTTACAAGGAAGGAAATATAATATCCGGATCGCCAAGATTGTCTTCCACGCAAAGGAGAGTCCCATCCGGACATGGGCCGAAGTCTTGAGTCTTGTGTCTTCACGCTTCAATAGTCCGGACGATGTATATAGTCCGGCTGTCCGGATACCCCCTAATCCAGGACTCCCTCAGCCGCCTTGTTGTTTCTCTGACTTCATCTCCAAATCTTTTGGTTTGCTTTCGGTCCAAGAAAGATCATCACGAAGGTTTCATTCCGTTTGGACTTCGTTTGGTATTCCTTTTCTGCAAAACTCTAAAATAGGCCAAAAAAAATAGACACTGTCACTGGGCCATCGGTTAATAGGTTAGTCCCAAAAATAATATAAAATAGTTTATTAAAGCCCATTAAACATCCAACACAGATAATATAATATCATGGAACAATAAAAAATTATAGATATGTTGGAGACGTATCAGTCACTACCCTACTAGCTCAAATCCCAGGCCCATCTATAAATGCACAGCTCAAACGCGCATTGATAAATAATGATGGCATTCAAGAGAGTCCATCACGAGTAGCTAAGTTGCCTGGTACCTCACTGCTTGTCATATAGTAGGAGAAACTAATCGTATTTCATGTTACTAAGTATGCCCAGTGGACAATATATATAACATGTAGAGTAAAAAAGCGATGCAACAAGTGTACAACCTCTTTGGCAAAGCCATGTCGATCTCAATGTGATTTGGTTGGTCAGGGAGGATGCTCCGGTTGATTTGGCTGTCAGTGGAGGGAACAATATCTTAGGCGTCTGGAGATGGAGCCTATGGTACTGCTCTGCTCTGATGGAGGGTTTCGTCGTTGGAGCAGCTCCGGTGAGTTGTATGACGGTGAGCCTGAAGCAGGACAAGAGAGACAATGTTAACCTGAGTGTAATTCTAATAGCATCTCCAGTAGATGACGTAAAATACATAACCACAAACTACCAGATGTAAAATACATCAACCGCTCATCTCTGAACTTAACTGTCGAAACTGAATTTAACTGTCAAAACTGAATTTAACTATCAAAACTGAATTTTGTTGTCGAAACTGAATTTTACTGTTGAAACTGAACACACTAGTGGCAGAAAAGTAGTAATAGCAGCAGCAGTAGCGCGTGCAAGAGCCGGGGCAGCTGGTCGTGTAGCACATCTCGGGGTAGCAGCTGCAGGGGCTCGACGAAGAGTAGGATCTGCTACTCGTGCAGCAGCAATGTGCACAATAGTAGACCAGCAGTACAAGCAATAGCAAGAGTGAGAGCAACAGCGCAAGCTAGAGTAAGAGCGAGAGCAGCATCGCGAGCAAGAGCAAGAGCAGACCAAGCAGGGGGCCGGGAGCAAGAGCAGAGCAGCAGCGCGAGCGAGAGCCAAAGCGGCAGCAACTCTTACTGATGTGGACGTCACCACCGAGGGAGCGACGCCGTGGAGGAAGTGGCCGGCGATGCCGCCGTGGATGGAGACGCGCCTTGTTGGCTTGGGACCGAGCACTGGCAGCACCGTGAGATCGAATCAAGAAGAAAATGTGGTGATCAGTGTAGAACCTCTTTGGTGGCACCGATTAGGCCTCAACTTCATCCGAGGAATCAATGATGATGCTGCTCTTCCGGTGGTGCAGGTGAAGCCGGCGATGTGGGAATGGAGCTGGCGCGAAAGACGAGGGGAACATTGGGGCAGCTCCTTGGAGGTGGAGGATGGGGTGGCTGAACCGGCGGGACGACGAGATTGACGACGGATCCTCATCCGGTGTGGTGGATGAGGGACGTCAAGGTGTTGCTGTGGATGATATCAACGGGGAAGAGGCTCTGGCTGGCTGGCGGATGGAGGAGGGTCTGGGGCTTCCTGGGTTTTCGCGGCCTCGGTGTATGAATGGGTGGGGGATGGGATGGGAAGGGGGAACCGTGGCTTAGGGACGCGCTTTTCCGAAATGTGGAGTAAGTTACGAAAGTACCCCCATCGATTTGAGCTAGGCGGTTCTTTCGGTTCAGGGGTATCACGGGCATTTTGCCTATCGAGATTTCGCGGGAGGTGGGAGTTTTCGCGCGCGTTGTAATTTTGGGATAACAAGGCGTGGATTGAGATGGAGGGAGTTTTTGGAGCACAATGATACAAAGATATATCTTAAATATTTCGGGGTAACAAGGCGTGGGTTGAAGAGGCGGTAGTTTCGCAGCATGATAGACAGAGACGCGATCTTGAAATTTCGGTATAACAAGGCGCAGCTTGAAATTTCGGGAGAACAAGCTTAACGTGTATAAAAAAGACAATTCGCACCTCATCACTAGAGAGAGCCATGTCCCGTTTTACTATATTACTAGAAATGCATTCAAATACAATAACAAACAAACTAAAAAATCGGGACAACAAACATAACATGTACAGTACCAAATCAAATTGCACTTCCCTCAACAATAAAAAACAATTCGTGTTGTCTAGCATCTGGACTAAATTTGAGTACATTTTCCCTGTTTGAATGAGATTGTACCCGGGTTAGTTATAAAACCATCTAAATATTATCATCGCAACACATGACATGAATATAGGAGTAGTAAATTCCTATATAAATACGAACTACATGTACATAAGATATCAAATTCAAATATATGTATCCATTTTATGTTGAATTCAAATCATAGTACATGTATGCTCTAGCTAGATGTTTGGAATCTAAATCATGTATGATACCACGTACGATGTGTTTAACACGCACAACACACACACAAACACCATTTAGACTAGTAAGGTACACATGCATTACACGCATCAGATTTGGCAACCAAATTATAAATATATACCACATTATAGCATGTATGCTTCGAGTCATATATGCATGATGTAGAGGTTCATTTAATTCTTATAGTTCACCTCATTCAAAATCTATTAGTCTTTATAGAAAGCTAATATATTTTAAGATTCATGGAAGTGGGCATTGTAAAGCATAAGTAAAATTAAATAATGGCAATTCATGTAGAAAAACATTTGGGAAATTATGATATGGAAGATTCTATAACAAAGGAGAAGTGCTTGTGTTTTGAGGTTTGTGCACTATGCTTAAGTTCAACCATGGAGTCTTCTAGATTGTACATGTGGCAAAATCTGGTGGAATGTAGATGATATCCAACAACCAGTAGTGCTAGGATGAAGGCTCCACAACTTCCATTTTCATGTAAATTTAATTATAATAAAACCTTGGCTTCTTATGTTAATGGTTTATATGATTACTGTGATGTGGAACGAATAGAAGAATTTGTTGCTTTTAAGGGTGCTTATGAAATTGAATCTTTGTGTGAAAAGTGTGAAAATTATGATGATGATGTTTACAGACCTAAAAATCATGCTTAACTTAAATATTGCTATGAGAATTATGAATATAAGTCTGATATTGATGCATTTATTGAGAAAGTCTCTGTTGTCAAAGAAGAGACTAATATTTTGCAGGAATCTATGGAAGAAGAAATAGATGACACTGTGAGCTCATTAGATGAAAAAGATGACGAGGAGAGCGAAGAAAAAAAGTAAGAAGAGCGGATTAGCTACCCGTGCCCTTCTAATGAGAGTAACTCTTCAACACATACATTATTTAATTTTCCTTCATGCTTATTGAAGGATGATTGCTATGACGATTGCTATGATCCCTTGGATTCATTTGAAATATCCCTTTGTGATGAACTTGATGCTTGCTATGCTTGTGGCCATGATGCCAATATGAATTATGTTTACGGAGATGAACTTGCTATGGTGCCTTATGTTAAGAATGAACTTGTTGATATTGCACCCACGCATGATAGTCCTATTATCTTTTTGAATTCTCCCAACTACACTATATCAGAGAAGTTTGCGCTTATTAAGGACTATATTGATGGGTTGCATTCTACGATTGCACATGGCAATTTTGATAAATATAATATGCATGTGCTTGCTGCTCCTACTTGCAATTATTATGAGAGAGGAACTACATCTCTGCCTCTCTATGTTTCCAATACGATAAAATTGCAAGAAACTGTTTATACTATGCATTGGCCTTTACTTCGTGTGCCTGAATTGTTCTTTTATGACATGCCAATGCATAGGATGAGAGTTAGACTTTGTTTGTGCATGATATATGTTACTTTGTGCTCACTACTAAATCACAAATCATTGTTAATTAAAATTGGCTTTGATATACCTTGGGATCCGGGTGGATCCATTACTTGAGCACTATATGCCTAGCTTAATGGCTTTAAAGAAAGCACTGCCATGGAGACAACCCAGAAGTTTTAGAGAGTCACTTTTTCTTTTGTGTGCTTTTAAAAAGTTTAAAAACAAAAAAATTAGAGGGGAACCTAAAACCTTTCAAAAGTAAAAGTGAAAATGAGAAAGCTGAGCATTGTTAAAGTGGGAGCTAGCCTTGAACTTTGTTCATGCCCATGGAAACTTTCTGAACCTTGATTACAGAAACATTTAAAAAATAATAATTATCCCCTTGTAGAAATCAGTTGTACTATAAAAATAATGTGCCAAGATTTGCCTTTAGGATGATTAGATTGCTTGTTTGGTTTGTGCAGTGCAAAAACAGGAACTTTGGTTGTAGCTCTTGAATTTTGTTAGTTAAATTTTTGGTCAAAAATTGGCACAAAATAAAAAGGGGCCAATAAACCAGGCCGCAGGCAGGATGATCAATTTTTGCCTGGGTTACTGTTGATGGCCTTTGTATTTAAATATGGATGGAGTGGAGTAGTACTATCTTTATCTTAGCCTCGTAGGGCTCTCCCAGCGCCTACGATCGCCTCCCCGCTTCGCCCACCGAATCCTGCCATGGAGGATCTCGCCATGGATGACCGCTTAGATCCCAGGATCCCACAGGCTGCCCTCTCGTTGTGGCCCGCAACACTGCCTCCTTTGAGCAAAACCCAGGGGATCCATTGCTCTGAAATCACAGATCAGTGGCGCCGAAGGACATGCCAGGGCTGCGTTTTAGGTGTTGGGCAGCAAGGGCAAATCGGATCGAGGAGGCGTCACATCGATTGGAGACAAGTTCGAAGGAGTTGTGCCTGGTGAAGCACAAGGCAGAGGCACAAGTCGATCTCAAGGGAGAGATGCTGAGGGATGTCAGCATCGGGCAGCGTCGCTTTGATTTCAAGTTGGGGCTAATGGCAGAGATCATATTCCCAGATTTGATTGTGGAGGAAAGAACGTGCATGCCTGCAGAATGGCATGACCAGCCGGTGCAACTATTCAAATGGGCGGTAGGATAATCCAAATCCCAGGACCAGCTGCGGTGTCGCCGCTGGGCATGCATTGTAGGCAAGGTGAGCTTTCCTCCTTCCCCGCCAGCGATGCAGTGACCTACTCGGTTGCTGCTATAGTGAACTTGCAACGCCATGCCGGTTTGCAACCTTGACAATCACTCCATCTATATGTAGTGTATTCCTGTGAAAATCCTTGGTCGTTTGGAAAAATACGGTAATTGATTTATCACTAGTTTTTGAATGCTTGGTCGTGAAAATCAACCGAAGCCGCAACCAGAAGTCTCCATCGCGTAATACTTACGGTCGGTCACAACAACAGACGGTCTATCAGACCCGCGTCTCACTGAAGGGACACGCATCGGCTTGATCTGACATGTATGACTAGTTACATCACTGACTTGTGCGATCGCATTTGAGCAGTAGTACTTGAAATTTATGTTCCACTAAACTCATCGGGAGCCATTTCGGGCCTCAAAACCAAAACCATCAATTAATCTTTAGCTTGTTCCCATCACATTCCAAAGTAGTACTACCATGCTATAATTAAGTGCAAACCTACTCACACCTAGTACGTATCAAACCTGAACGTGTAACGAGTATGTTGGTTTAGTACTAGTGCTAGTACTAGGTTATAAAAAGGGGAACTACCTAGCCGAAAATTACTCTACCTTCCTGCTCATAAGTCTTTCTTGCTCTTCCGTGCTTGCCATGGCCGGTGTGCAGAGCTCTTGGTCGAGTACTACTCGTAACAAGGCAGCGGCGACCAAGGCCACGGAAAAAATAGAGAGGGCTCATCGCCTCACAGAGACCTCGAAAGATCTCTCACGGGCAGGCGAGGGCTCCCAGGAGCACCCTAGTCGTGGAGGCGAAGATGCCGGGCTGGTGGCACAGGAGTCGTTATCCCTCACGACATGCCCGATCGGCTCAATAAGCAGAAGGAGTTCATCGATGGCTTGGTGGAGCCGCTGAAGGAGAGGCTCAACGACATGCCCGCTGAGCTCAATGAGCAGGGGGGTTGACCGCCATCTTGGTGATGCTGCTGAAGAAGAGCATTGCCTTGGATAAGAAGGCGACCGACGAAATCCTGCAACATCAGGAGGACAGTGCGAAGCTCCGCCATGGGCTCGACCTGCTAAAGGAGAACGCTAGCTGGAAGAAGCTGCATGAGAAGAGTAGTTCCTCGGTGAAGATGTTGCACGCCCTCATCATGGAATAGAAGGAGGAGTTGGTGAAGCTCCGCATCAAGCACCTGGCTGCTGTCAAGGTACATAATGCGGCCGTGGAAGAGATGACGAAGGCTCGCGTCAAGAAATCCTGCATCATGGACAAAATGAAGAAGGCGGCGGAGGGGATGCGCCAGCAGGTGGAGGTCGTGAAGGCGATGAAGAAGCAGTTACGACTCCGCGGCCAACAACCCTTCTTGTAGTAGAGAGTAGCGCCCCAGACTTGTGTGTGCGTCTTCCTTCTTTTTTTGGGGGGGGGGGGTAATCTTCCTTCTTCTTTTGCTCTTGTGTTCTTCTTTTGCTTTGGGTGTTTCGCCGCACATGTCATGTTCTCTGCGAGGCATGAATAGAACAATGCTAACGGTGATCGGCGCCGTGGGATCAATGACCAGCAAATTAGATCGTTTTTATCGCCATATCGCACTAGGCTGCCGTGTTTCGTGCTCCTCCGTCGTACTAGTACTCTAGTGGAAAAATTGAGTATACCACATGGTTCTTTGCTCCTCCTTAGGTCATTGGCAACATTTATACAAGCAGTCAAATCACAAGGCCCCGCCTTCTAGCAGTAATGAGCCCTCAAATGACAAAGTCCCTCGCCTCTTGTGAAACCGACCAAGCAAGACTGTCCCGCCCTCTAGCCTTTTAAATGTATACTTTTGTACAGTAGTAGTATCGATGGATTGCGCCATGGAGCAAAACTAACAAGATGAAATCAAAGAAAAAAGGTGGTACATATAGAGAGCGCTCTTCGCCAAATTATGCATATAGTACTATTAGAAAAGCTAGTACATGCTTAGATGGGGTGCTAAATTCTATTAAACAAATTAGCATACCTATTTAATCCTTGGGTTTTTATTATTTATGCCACTAATTGTGTCTCACTACTCAGTTTTGCCATTAAAAGTTACAACTACTCAAAAATGTCATTGATCCGTGAGATGCTTGCTCAAAAATGCAATTAGATATCTCAAAAACGCCATCATTCCATTAGATGTTTGCTCAAAAATGCCATTGGACATTGTTATTTTCACGTCAAAGCCGTTGACCATGTTATATGACAAAAATAAGCCTAGACCCACATGTCGATTCTCTCTATATCACAATGATAAGTGTGGCCCCGTTTGTTAGGAGTAACCAACTGAATAATCTTACAGGAAAACAAGAACGCTGTTGGGATCAAGTAGGCCCCACACTTTATTGTAATGTAGTGAGATAGAGGGAGAGATGGCATGTTGGTCCATAGGTATTTGGGTCATTATAACATGGAAAAAGATATTTGAGTCACAATAATGGTGTCCAGCACAACACATGCCTCAAATAAAACTAAGCACCCTGAAATTCTTTGACAACTAAATTGTTGTCTATATGATGTTGGTCATATCTATTTTATGTATATAATGTGAAGAAACGAGTGGTAGTACTACCAACTACATGATGAACTATAAGAAATACTAGTATGTACGTATTGAAGAGTTAAATTAACGAGAAGGAACATAACATAGTTCTGCTGGGGGCACAACACAACACACCCCTCAAATAAAACTAAGCACCGTGAAAATAAACTAAGCAACTAATTCGGTAGACACTGCATTACAGCCACCATGAGGAACGACACTGCCACCTTACCCGGACTCCCCCTCCATGTGCTCGTCTTCTTCCTTGTCCCTCTTCCTCTTGGCTGATACTTCTTTGCTTGAACCGCACACTTGGCTCTCGCTCTTCATCCAACCGTTGTAGATATTGAAACAAAGGTAGACATCCATTGCAGTGTAATTGATGTGGTATCTAGCTAGTACATTCCACTGGCATCTAAGATGAAACTTGGGTGGAGGTTTCATTAGTTTACCGTACGAAGGATCAACCATGGCTGCTGCTAGGGTTAGCATTGGAGGCTGACAGGAGGACACCAGCACATTCATCTGGAGGTCGAAAGGCTGGCCTACAATGAGTCCTATCTGACCTAGGACTTCTTTGCCATTCGTAAAGTCTACCGAAACGAATTTGACTTTGCCGCCCCCAAGGAAGTTCTTAAAATCCTCGCACTCAACATCAGCATGGCATATGTGGTAGACCAATCACAAGTTATGCACACAAACCTGGATCATGGCGGGCTTCTTCTTCTCTTCCTCCTTTAGATTCTTCTCTTTTCCTAGGACTATGGTGTACTCAAAATCTAGCCCAGCGACCCACTCATCACCCTTTGACTTTTCAAACATGCGTCTGAAGCAAGCAAGGCATCCTTTCACCATCGCGGAAGAATGGGTATCGATGACGTCGAACTCATCGTTGGTGATGGTTCTAACCTTGTACTCACTGCTGATCATGGAGATTTGGGATGCCATGGAATTGGGAGGAGGGATAGGATTAGTGGAAATGCTGTAATATGAAAGGACGGGATGACTAGGAGCAAACTGCCGTATTGATAAAGGACAGCCGGGGACGAGTATGAGCAAACTACTAGCGGTTTTCCGATTGTAAAAATGCTGAGTGGGGCATGCGAATGGCAGGGTAGTGGCTTGCCAGGTGGATAAATGGATTCAAGCATAGTACTATGGGGGCCCAATTAGATGTCATGTCTACTAGACGCCCAATTAAATGGCTTCATGCATCTGCGTGTTCGCACATCAAGCGTCGGGAAAATTACAGGTGATACAAAGCTTTAAATGCTCCCATGGTACGGGCTTCCGAGAGCCCTTGGATTTTAGATCGAACGGTTGCATGGCGTGATTCTAGACCTATGGGTGAATATCCTATCCTGGAGGGTTATTTTGTAAATTTTCAGCAACTTCACATGCGACCATTCGATCTCAGATCCAAGGGCTGTCAGCAGCCCATATCATGGTCGCGCCTACCATGACCGCTGCCTCGCTTGCGCGGTCGCGCCCTTGGAGATTTCATATGGCTATAAATGAGCATTTTTTGCCTACTTCGCATGCATGAAACTATTTCCTTTGTCCAGGTGCGTCAGTCTATCTGATGTTGGCATATCATACATAGTCATCACTTAGTCACTCATACAACAAGGTTAGCTATAAGGTTGGATATAAGAGTAATTTTTTTACTTCTCTCTATCCCTTTCTTCATACTCCCTCCGTTAGAGTTTAGAAGTCCTGCGCGTATACCTAGGTTGTCAATTTTATTGCCGTAATATAAACTATATAACTCAAAAATTATACCGTTTGAAAATAGAACATCTGAAGTCTACAATGGTATTTTTTGTAATATATGACTTATATTAGTTTGGTCAAATTGATGACCTAGGGGTACGCGCACGCCTTGTAAACTAAGAGAGAGGGAGTAGTATTATTGCATTTGCCAAAAGGAGTAAGGAGTACAGTACTTGGCACCTGTATACCATGGAGGTGGTCAGGAATCGGGAGACTCACGCCGGTCGTAGCGCCACAGTTAAAATGATAATGGCAAGTTAAATCACAGGGCCCCACCTATCCAGTAGTAACTCATCATCAAATCACACAACCCTATGTTTGCAGCAGCATACTCCCTCATCTTCTCGCCTCTCTGTTGAACCGACTAGGTGGGACTATCGTGCCTACCGTGCGGGAAAAGCCCCGCCCTCAACTTTTAAATATAATTGTGTATCCATGGATTGCACCATGGAGCAAAGCCTCAAGAAAACGGTGGTACACATGTATACAGCATGCCCACCGCGTTCGCGTTGCACCCCAGATGGTCGGTCGGTCTGGCACGCCGCTCTCCAAATGGAACGCGTGTCATATTGCGTTTGCACACACATGTGGGACTGCAATTGAGAACCAACCATAGGCACGCTCCCCAGCCCCGCAAGTCGGCTGAGTTAATAGAAGAGAGAGATGAGCGATAGTACTGGAGCAGTGTTGTACAGACATCGGTGCCAGGATGATCCTTGCATGACACGGAAGATCAGTTCACCCATGCATGTGACTAGACTCCAGCAGACGACTGGATGGCTATCATCTACATATCGTGTAGACTGTGTTGTACAGGGCTGTTGTTCTGATGAGAAATCTATAAAAAAAGGTTTCTTGTCATCTCACAATATTAGGTGTCATGTGCTTCGGATCACTGTGAGGGTTAAATAGCGACAACTGAGTTCCTCCAAGGCGCTGGTCATTGGGGGCACATTCACAAAGACTACGCGGCTGCCATCTAGGTCAAGCCGACTATGTTAATTAGGACATCTATCGATGGACCCCTTTTCTACAAGTTTATCTTTAATTTGAGCTTTGATCCTCGTCTAGTTTGTCCATCGGGATTCATGTTGTCTCCTTGGGACAGTGAGGTTATGGTTTCTTGTCATGTGCATTTTTTCGTGGTATATGTTAATCTGATGCTTCAGATCAAAATGATGACAACTGCGCTTTCGGGGCACGTGCATGAAGACTTCTAGATAGTCATTGATGAGGTCAAGCCGGCTCTAGTAGATAAAACAAAACTACTCCACTATATAGGCAGGAGCCTCCGTGCTTGCTTGCTAGTGTTGCTCTCTTCACACTTTATCATCCTCTCCAGATCTAAACACGACAGCGGTGGCAACACTCTCTCTCTCTGCTCACCGCCTGTCATAGATCTAGTCGGATCCTTCCACGAAGGAAGGTGAGAAGGTGCAATGTTCACACGGTCATCCTCGGCGACAGATCTTACCCACTGTCGGCGCGTCCCAATCAATGTGTCTTGTCGTTCTTTCCCACGCAACACTGCCTAGGGAGGGCCTGCAACCCCTTCTTCCTCGCTGCCGTAGTGTGGGCAGATCCGGCCTCCCGTCTCCCACCTAGCGACATCCCGGCGACCCTCAGGTATAACTGCCTTCGAAACCGGCCTTGCTCTACTTCCCCAGCTCTTGATGTCGCTGCATTTGTATCTTCTAATATTTCTCAGGCCCCCTCGTAGATAGGATTGATTGGTTGTTTGAAAGCATCCTAATTTTTTACTGTTAAGAGGTAAAACTAGTTCATTCAGTCGAATCTAGTACTACTTGGTTAAAGCAGGGAAGAAAGGGGGTGGGGGTGGGTGAAGATTTGTTACATGAATCTAGGACTTGGTCGAAAGAGGAAATAATGGGGCGAAAAGTAGCAGAGACTGGTTATCCAACTGGTCTCTTGGTCTAATAGGGAAATAAAGGGAAACGCAGTACAATCTCAATATAAACCGATCTATTGGTTGAAAAAGGAAAGAAAGTGGGGACCGGGGGACAAGTCCACAGAGTATGTCCAGCACTACATTTGCTAGCCTAACAGGTGGCTATACCGAACAAAAATGGGACCAAACTAGATATCCTATTCTGATCTTTGTTCCCCCGAGCCCCTCTTATGTAATGCCAGTGGTAAAATGTAGTAGTCGCACTGTTAAAAGTAAGGACACATTAAACCAATGTTGTTTTCGATGTAATGCCTCCAGTAATATGAATCAATGGCACTGTTTTTCATGTCTTGCAAAATTTCCCATTAAGATAAGTTGCTTCTTTTCATTAGAAATTCAACTGTCCTGGTTCGCCTACTCTCTCGTGCCCAAATACCAACTCTTTAGTAGCTATTAATGTAATGTTGCTAGTAAAATGAAGCAATGGCACCATTAAAGTAATGTCGTATTTAATGGTTGTCATAGTTAATCCTAATGCCCACACTAATATCTAGCAATGCTACTGCTTTAGAAATTCCGACTGTCCTTTCAGGTTCGCCATTAAGATAAGGAACATGCTTCTTTTCATTTGATGTATGTTTCATCACTTGTTAGTCACCATCCTTTCCATCTTTTTGTGCAAACAGAGATATACATTTCACGCTTGATCTTAGTTAAACTACACAAATGATATCCAAATTATAGTTGAACATTCCACGAGCTTCACAACCAACCTTGATGTTGCTCAATTTTATTGCAACTAATGAAGAAGAAGGTGCTAGATCATGGGAACTGCACAAAAAGGTCCCATGAATTGAATCATCCATGTTGGTGACTGGTGTCATCCCTTCTACGATGACGTTGACTGCAGATATGGTTCCCATCATGAGGTATGTTCCTTTTTGGTCCGACTGTTTGCCAATGATCCTGCATGTTGAGTCTGCTCTTGTGCTACAGTTTTGGCACTGCCATGATAAAGCAGTAATGTTATTATTTTGCACCTTAATCTAGTGGCACTATTAATTTGAGGCAATGTTTTGGCACCGCTAGTGCCAATAATTTTTATATATCGAAAGAGGGGGTTTCCTCCTATTTCATTAAAGAAACCCAACCATAGAGAACCATTATCCAACAACGTGTCAGTGTAAACGGGCAGTTATGCAACTACTACTAGAACGGACTGAGTACTAGCAGGAGACAAGTTCGCCACATAAGCTAGGCAGGTAGGGGGACACAGCACCAGCTCGACCAAGTTTGGATTACAACCCAAATGCTACCATAGAAACATCAGGGGGAAGATAGGCAATGAAAGAGCGAGCTTCAGCATCCCAGTCTAAGCACCCCAGCCTCTATCCTTGCGATGCATGGTACACCTCGCTTGCCACCTACTCGACCCTAGTGCCACTGATAAAATGAAGTGATAGTATAGTTAAAATAGAGCGAATGTCCTCTCTATCATTTCATTTCCAATGTAGATAAAGAAAGTGCTTCTCTTTGTTAGTATATGTTTCATCAACTAGTCCCATTGTTAATGTTTAAGTGTTTCTGCAAACTGGGGTGCTTAATTTTAGTTGATCTGCAAAAAATAGAGATTGGAATATCTCAAGGCCCCTCCTTGTACTACTATTGTACACTGATGTTCATCACTAGCAGAAGGTTTATCGGGGAGAATTGGGTCGATTTCCAGTATGAGGCCTACCATATGAGGCGTCGCAGAGCCCATCTCGCCCTTGCAGCATGGCATACTATGATACTATCGCAATATTTTCTTCTATTTATTAATGTATGTTTCATCAACTAGTGCTACTATAATGTAATCATGCCTTTTCATTATTTGTGCAAACAGGGTTATTCAGCTGCATTTTGGTGGAACTGCACAAATGTACGGATGGAACCGGCATATATGCAGAGTGCGAGGTGTACCAAGTAAAAATTACCGACACCAACCATGCTCCATCTAACAATTGGCATCCACCACCACCAGTGGGATGTGTGGCGCTCTCTATGGATGGATCTTTCTTGGCAGCAAATCCTCTAACCAAATACTAGTAGCTTATATTGGCACTTTTCTAGGGAGTACTCTTTTCTGAAAGAAGCACCAATCTATTTTTCTTTATTTGTACATAGAGTCACAACTTTTTTTTGGTCCAGAGCTATTTTAGGGTGATTGGCGTAGTACTCGAAGACTGGTTGTAAGCATGATTTTCATTAGCCGTCACACTGATTGTAAGCATGAGCAGATGGAAGATTAGGTTAGTGTGAAGCTGGTGGAGTCTTGGTCAACCGAACCCAACTGCAAGAGGAAAAAAGCAGTTGGCGCAATGACGCTTCCCCGCCATCCTCTCCCTTGCCATTCACATTGCCTCACAGGACGGTTGTCTGCCGCCGAGGAATAGGACGGGACCGCCCCCCCCCAACCCAATAGTTGGGCAAGTTGTGAATTACAGGAGGAGCTTAGGGTTGTCAGTATTTGCAGGTTCTGAATTGTATTTTGTGTTGTGTATTTTGAGAGTACTTTCAGATATGAATGTCTTTTGAATTTCATATTTGCAGTATTGAGAATATGAAGTATTTTATGAATTCTAGAGATCTATTTTTAGCCCTTAAAAAATGTAGTTTCATATAAAAGGGTAGACAATGTGATTCCCAGAGAAGAAACTGCGTTTCAGTTTCAGATAAGAAACTGCAAGTTTCATAGGAAGAGCATTTATATTAACACGCCCTTTTCAAATAGGGACAACATCAAGTTGGAAGTTTTATTCATATCCAAAATGGAACTACCAGCCAATTAACATCATGCTGATCAACATTCATGCATAGCACATCTTCATATGATGCACAGTCAAAAAGATATTTTCAACATGCTCACACAATGTTGAGTGTGCAAAAAACAGAGAAAACGAGGGACGAAGATTTGGCAAGTGTTGTACGTGGTGTGCGTAGATGACAATGGGGACCCACATGTCAATAATGTCAGAGGCAAAAAAATTGGAAATATTTTCACTGCATCAGGTGGAATCAAACCCGAGCGGAACAGCGGTCGAGTAGTGTCACTTGGCCACTGGGCTAGTTCAGTAGATTCGATAGAAATAAGGCACAACATCTACCATTAGTATAGCATGCCTTCCCCGGCTCCGGTGGTTCATTCTCGTCCTCTTCTTTTGTGCGCTCACCGCGGCGCCGCTGTCTGCCATTGTGAATATGCTGAACAAATGGGAGGAATCTGGAGAGGAATTTTACGTGGAGAGGCACACAATCGGGACCCACCAGGCCTATGGCCGTATGCAAGCAAGTGCCTCATTGAAACAATACTTCCTCCTAATGCTACACTGACATTGGGGCCCATGGGTTTTTCAACATAGTTACATTTTTTTGAGGTGCTTCAACGTAATTACTAAAGGAGATAAATTTACAACGAAGTCAGGGAGCTGGCAGGTATCATTTATTGTTAGTGGGCTTGCAAGTATTAGTTGGGTTGTGGGCTGCCCCGTCAAGGCTTTCTTTTTTAACATATGCAGCCAACGACATGCCCGTCTGTATTCTCTGGAGGGTCGTCATGTATCGACCAACCTATGGACCTCCCATCCTAGGTTTTATTTTTCCTGAAACATCCGTAGCCGAACTTATGTATTTTTTGGAAGAAAACACATAGGTCTATTCTATTTTTCTATATAAGAATAGGAACGCCAGGTCCAACTTTTGTTCCCTTCTAACTATATTTTATATATTTATATTATTTTATATGTTACTATATATTATTGTTATTGTCATTATATATTTAACACGTATTTACATATATCGAAAACAATATCCCATGTCTTATTAACTTATAAAAACAATTTTTTAACAATAAAATCCTGGATTTTTTTACATTAAGGCAATGAAAATCCTGGTGATTGTGTACAAAAGCTACGTAAGATTTAAGGATCAATGTAATAATAAAGCACTTATTATTTGAATATATTTATAACAACATGCTCTACCCTTGTTTATTTTTTAATAACATTGATGCGCCCAACCCAACATTATAATTAGAACGAGCACAACCAAATCGTGTATTTTGAGAAAGTGCAAATGGGATGTAATTTTTTAGGAAAAAATAAATGGGCCGCATGGACGCTACATTATTTGGTTAGCCAGGCCAGCAAATTCGTGTATTTTGAGAAAGTGTAAATGGGCTGTAGTCTTAAAGAATGGGCCACATGTACGCTACATTATTTGTTCACCCAGCCCAACAAACGGACTGTAATTATCAAAAAAAGATCAAATGGACTGTAAATTCTGAAAAATGGGTTGAATATGTGCCACATTTTTGGAGGCTGAAATGTGGGCCAATAGGTCGAAGCCAACGCAAGTCATTATCTACTTAGTCAACAAATGATTCTGACATTGATAGCCGTTGGATTTACATCCAACGACCGACATCCATCTTCAATCTCTCATCTTCTTCCTCCAGCGCCACCGGAACCACCTGCTCCTGCCTCCTGCTTCTGGCAGCTCTGCTTAGCATGCTTCACTGTGAAGCGCTACCCCACCATCGGCCAGGCCATCCCTCCACCCCTCCACACCTCCTGTTCTTCCCCACCGACTGCCGAACCATGTCGCACCAGAACCAGTTAACCCTCGTACACCACTCCGTCTGCGACTCCACTCCCATGTCTTCCCATCTCCGGCTCGTTGTTGCCCCGGGCCTCGCCATCGTCCACCACCTTTGATGCGCTCAATGCGGCATGGTCAACATGGTCAACAAACGAGAGTCATTGGAAGAGGATTGTACGTGGACAGGCTGACACTGGGGACGCACCAGGTCCATGGACGCACGCATGCAACCGCCTCCTTATTACGCGAAAATAAAATTATTCCTCCCCCTGAAAGCTGGGACCCACCACGTATATCTTCGCACGGAAGGAAGTGCCTCCTTATTCCTACCACTGACAGCTGGGACCCACGAGCTACATCTCCGCACGCAAGGAAGTGTGTCCATATTACAAAAAAAATGATTCTTCACCCTAACAGTTGGGACCCACCAGCTATATCTTAGCACATAAGGAAGTGCCTCCTTGTCCTCCTTGACAGTTGGGACCCACCTAGACGAACCGTACGTAAGGTTGTCTGTCTGGTTGCAAACGTGTACATACATACTGGTCGATCGGTCTGTCAGGAGGCTGCAACGATGAACCGTGGCCGAGTAAGGAAGGGCACGTGTCGTAGTAGAGGCTCAGACGTAGCATGTCATGCAGTCCCGTCTATATCATGTATAGGTACGTAAAGCCAGGGTGCAAGAAAGTAAATACTGCCACGTATGTACATACGGGCGGGGTCTCGAATGCCTACTCGTGCATACGTACGACCAAGACTCATGTACATGGAGAGGCAGTGGAGAGCAGCGGCGGCGTCCTATTCATTGGCAGCCAACCAGCTGGGTCGGAACAGAGAAACTATGTCATGTTCATAGGGAGGTAACTGAATGCGTCATGTTCATTGGGAGCCAACCAGCTTGGACGGAACAGCTGAAATGAGGCCTGGCGTACCACAGAACGGAGGAAACGACCTTCTGTTCGACCGCCTACGGTTGAAACAGGATCCTATTCATCAGGAGGGGTCTTGCGTACTGCAAAACAAAGGAAACGGACTTCTCTTCGACCTCCTACAGTTGAAATGGGGCTGTTGATCGAGAGGGGTGTGGCGTACCGCACAATGGAGGAAACGGACGTCTCTCCGACCTCGGACGGTCGAAACAGGGGTCTTGTTCATCAGGAGGGGTGTGGCATACCACAAAACGGGACTCCATGGGCTACTGTTCATCCACCGTCTACTGCCTCGCTCCAGCCTCGACGGGCTACTGTTCATCCACCGCTGACCTCCTCCAGCCTCCACCTACGACTGTTCATCCATGGCGTCTCCCTCTTGCCTCCACCAGCTACTGTTTGTCCGCGGGGTCCTGTTCATCCAGCCTCCACCAACTACTGTTTAACCATCCCTCCACGGGCTACTATTCATCCACCCCTAAACTGGGTACTGTTCAACCAGCCCTCCACAGGGTCCTATTCATCCAACAGCAACGGCCTCTACTACCACGGGGTCCTGTTCATCTAGCGGCAATGGCCTCTACTACCACGCGGTCCTATTCATCCAACCCCCACCGAGAAGTGTTCATCCAACCCCAACAACACTCACTGTTCATCAAGTGGTAGCAGGTTTGATCGGCTTTAGTTAGCAGCAGTAGCAAACAAATCGCTCGATCGGGTCCAGTTAACAGCCAGGGATCAATCAATCGCTCGGGTTCTGTAACGCGTATCCAGTGCAATCGCTTGGGTTTAGTAGGTGAATGCCTCGCTCGGGTTCAGTTAGAGACCAATGCCTCGCATCCACACGCGTACGTGTATGAGAGAAACGTGCAATCCCTCTGTGCATCGCTCGGCCCCGACCACCCACCGTAACCAGGAACTCCCCGATATTTTCCTTGCCCTCGCTTCTACCATGGTTTTTTCCGACATGGACGGCCCAAAGAATGTCATGCAGCTACGTATCCGGACCGCCTAGGAGAAAAACCCCATTTTTGTCATGATTTTTTGTCATAGAAGTAGGAGCCCACCACATCTATGATGATACCGGGTTTTGTCACAGTTATCATCATAGAAGTGTCATAAGCATGACAGAAAGAAAATTCATTCGACCCAAAATATCACGAATGTGTCTTTTTTTAGTGTCCAGTCTGGACTAACTTTGCACTTTGTAGAACCGATTGTTGAGAAGATCAAGATCTTCATCGGAGCTCTTGAGCTTCACATTAACCTCGGCCAGCTCCACGGTGTTGGCGGCTGCCGCCGAAGATGAGGTATGCATAATAACTCATGCACATCAGCATCCTGAGTTATCAATTTTAGATCCTCTACCAGGTTTATTCAATCCTGCCAACATCTCGGGGGCTATGATTCACTTTTTTATTATAAGCATCTCTAAACTATTCGACCCCCGCATGAGTTCTTCAAACTCACCCAGGGCTTGGGGGCTACAATATATGAGGATGGCATAACCCTATAAAATAAATTCTCTTTGTAAAAAGGTATTACGTGATTTACCTTGAAAACCATCAAGAGGATGCCAAAAGCCTCGTTCACTCCGTTGTCAATGGACCGAATGCTTTGTAAACCCGTGCCCATTAGGGCGCGGTGTTCTTCAACGATGGGGGAGCTATTCAATGCCTCCTCCATCATGGTCGGCCACTCAGTTTCAGCCCGCTCTGCTACGGGTGGCACTGTAGGCGGCACCTTGGCTCCCCCTTCGGTGGTGGCCGGATTGAACGACTTTAGGGGCCTTGGGGGCTCCGGGACCATCTTTAGAGGGAGCTCGGACTGACCGAGCTCGCCCTCTTTGTTTGCCATAAGGGCCTCCCTTCATGGTCTTCGACGACCAAGGTATTAACCTCGGTCATGATGTCGTCACCACCGCCCCCATGTCCGGCCCAGGAGGGGTCTTCCGGAACAACACCTCCCCGGTGTCCTCAACAATCGGAGGAGGCATGGTGCGCAAAGCGGTTGTGCTCTCCGCTAGTTAGGCTGGACGAAAATCCCCCTCTGAGACTCGATCAGTGGGGAGGTCACGCGGAGGGCTGCGATATGAAAAGCATGCATATGGTTAGTAAGGAACCTTAATATGGACGCACAGGAGAGACTTCGAATATATACCTTTGGGTCGGGGGCTTGACCCTGGGATTCCTATGGGGAACCTCTTTAGAAGCCTTATACTCCTCGACAAAGTCCTAGCTCTCATAGGATAGGGCCACCCTGGCCCTGCATTGCCTCTTTGGGGCAGGAGGAGGCTGATCCTCCTCAGCGTCACCCGACGCTGTCCTCTTCCTTGTTCAGCAGGAATTGCTCTCCTCCCCGTCATCTCCCTGCTCTCCATCGTGAGCGGAGGAATAGGAAGAATGGGAAAAAATGAAAAGGAATTGAAGGAAAATCCCCAAGAAGACAATTGATGGATAAGAATTCACTCCGACGTCAAACTCGGAAAGAATTTGAGAATAACTCCGCAAAAATTAGAAGAGCCAGGTATTATCCTGGGGATAAACCTGTGGGTTAGGGCCCACTCAAAAGAAGCACCATTGGAACGATTGAAGAAGAGAGATGATGCACCGAAACAATTCTAGCCTCGAATTAATTTGATCGCACACATGAATCTTCTAAGATGTCTTTAGCACTCTGGAAAGATTAAATGGCGCAGAAGCGAACGAGCAAGGGGAAACATTTGAACCAACAAAAAAATACAAGCAACGCCGAAAACATGAATTGTATCCACCGGAGAAGAAAAAGAGATGAAGAATGATGAACTAGATGGGAATTCACCGGTTGAGACAATTTAGGACATACATGTATAAAAGGATACTTGATTCGAGACTTCAGACCTCATGAAGAAAAAGGGTGGGTGGGTGGGAAAATAAGAATAAAAACAATGGATGACAGGTGAAAGGAACACCATTGAGAAAGTTGAGAGTTGATCTTGCAAAAGATTAAGAGGGTCAAATCAACTTGAAGAGAAGTGCACCGGTTTGAAAGGATTGACAACGCACAAAAAACACCTGCGTGATCCTAAAGAAAATTTGAATGGGAAGAGTAGAAGAATCAAAACACCTACATCATGATTCCTCACCAGAGCGATGAAGGGGATAAGGAGTAAAAAGAATTCCTACTCTCCGGTATAACTAGACTCCGAAAATAGATTTTTTCTTGATTCGGCAATGGCCAAACTATGATCAATCAAGGGGGCTCCTATGGTCGGTCAAGACTCTGATAACAACTTGGCACACCCAATATGTGATCCTATCCGAGAGGAACTCAAATATTACACTAGGGATAGAGCCGCATATTGAAGATGCTTTTGCAAGGTGGATACCATTACATCGTTCCATACACAACTCCAATGGGGATACATACAAAGGCATACAATTGCCACATGAATACAACCATACATAGCAAATTCCATATAGAAGAGCAACATCCGACTACGGATGAAATAAAATGATAAACACAAATGACATCCACCCTGCTAGCCCAGGCTGCCGACCAGGAACATATCCCTCAATTGAAGAAGAAGAAGCAGAAGAACTCCAAACAAGCAAAAAAGCATCGCCCTCACGTAATGTCATCGCACTACCTGTACCTGCAACTATTGTTGTAGTAATCTGTGAGCCACGAGGACTCAGCAATTCCATTACCATGGGTATCAATACTAGCAAAGCTTAATGGGTATGGAATGGATAAGTGGTGAGGTTGCAGCAGCACTAAGCATTGTATGGTGGAAAACTTACGAGTACAAGAGTAAAAAGAGAAACTATGCATAACGGTCGCAAACTAGTAATGATCAGTAAGTAATTCTGGACTACCTACGAGTCAATCATAACCCCAACGAGTTTTCTTCTTGAACTCATTCAAAAAGAGATGGTCAGGTTACACACGCAGTTGGTGTATTTTAAATTCGGATCTGGTGTCAAGTTCTCTACAACCGGATATTAAAAATTCCCATCTGCCACATAACCGTGGGCACAACTCTCGAAAAGATTTAACCCTGCAGGGGTTCTCCAAGTGGTCCATTATAAATTCCACGCGCATCCGATGGAACATCCTCACACCATGAAGAACATGATGCTTACCATAAGGAATTCCGATGGACCTACCTCTCCTCAAAGGTAAAAACTAATCCAGCAAGACCGCCCGATGTGCCGACAATTCTGAGCCACGTATCTTGTTCTCAGGGCATGACCTGATGAGTGCAGTGTACAGTGATTGAGGCCTGAGTTGCCCCCGGGGGAAGCCGCACATGACTCTATTTTGGACCAACAACATCGGCACTGGCCCCACCTGTATTATGTTGAAAACGAACCTTGGGTAGCTCTAACTCCCTATGCGTCAAATTAGATTTATTATTATGTTGGGCAAATGTTAAAACTAACGTTGGGCCTTGCTAGAGAAGTTATTTCCTAAGTGATTGGTCAGGGGGTTCCCATACACCCACATGTGTTAAGAGCGCTCGACAAGGAACATAACACTGGTATGACAAAAACTAGGGCAGCAAGAGTGGACCGAAACACCAGGCAAAAGGCCAAGCTTTCCACCCTTTACCAAATATATAGATGCATTAATTAAATAAGAGATATTGTGATATCCCATGATATCCATGTCCCAACATGGAACAACCTGGAACTGCACCTGCTGCTAGCAACACTATGAGAGGGGCTGAGCAAAGTGGTAACACAGCAAAACAACGGTTTGCTGGGATGGTGGAAAAGGTTAGAGGCTTATCATGGAAAATTGGGAGGCTTGACAAACAAGTGGTAGGTAGCATGACATAGTGATAGCATCAAGACAACTAGCAAAGGAAAGATAGTAGTGGTATCCAGGGTAATGGTCATCTTGCCTGAAATCCTGCCCGGAAGAAGACCGAGTCCATGAAGTAGACGAACCAACATAGTCAAACAAATCCTCACAATAGAAACGTTACCGGAACTATCAAGAAGAAGCACACAACCGGAGAGAAGCAACCAACATGGTAAACCACCAAGCACAAACATGGCATGATGCACAACCAAGTATGATGCATGTCCGGCTTAATAATTCCTGGCATGGAAAAGTGCAACAAACAATACTACAAATTAAGTGAAGATCAATATGCAACAAGTTGCATATTGACAAAACTCCATGTTTGAATTATTTAGTTCACTCCCATTTATGTACCAATCAATGTTAAATGTTGTTAAACATGGCAAGAGGTGAAGCATATGTACACTAGCTAGTTAGGCAACTTTAAATGAGGCAGGAAACAACAAACAACTATTCCGAAATAATCCCCATAAGCTATTTTCGAATTTGGTACTGTTCTACCTATAACACAATTTTAATATTGTTAAATAGAAAAATAAAGTGCATCATGTTAAACTATATGTTTTTCTAAACCATTTACATATAAAGTTCATTTAATTGGAAGCTACGGTTATTTAGTTATGAAATAAACCATTTTAGCATGCCATTCATGCAAAATAATGTAAACAACAAGTTTAAACATTTTTAACATGGATGAAAGTTGCAGATTGAGAAAGTACAAGAAAATCTGAGCATTCTACATATATAACATGTTTCATTTTGATGCATGGATATATAGTTATTGATAATTCAAAATGATGGCATTTCTGTAATTATGCAATGCACTAGAAATTAACCAAATCCACGAACGAGGCAAAACTGGGGTGCCTGGGACTCGAACCCAGGACCTCCTGGTGTTCCTGCACTAAGATGACCAGCTCGCGTGGTGGCATGCTCATGAAATTGTAGGAGACAATGCCTAGTTAAACAGAGAATGAACAGGACGAGCTTTTGGCCTTGGATGACCGGTGATGCTCATTGTCGGTGTCAAAACCGGCGGATCTCGGGTAGGGGGTCCCGAACTGTGCGTCTAGGCGGATGGTAACAGGAGACAAGGGACACGATGTTTTTACCCAGGTTCGGGCCCTCTCTATGGAGGTAAAACCCTACTCCTGCTTGATTAATATTGATGATATGGGTAGTACAAGAGTGGATCTACCACGAGATCAGAGAGGCTAAACGCTAGAAGCTAGCCTATGGTATGATTGTTGTTCGTCCTATGGACTAAAACTCTCCGGTTTATATAGACACCGGAGAGGGCTAGGGTTACACAGAGTCGGTTACAATGGGAGGAGATCTTCATATCGTATCGCCAAGCTTGCCTTCCACGCCAAGGAAAGTCCCATCCAGACACGGGATGGAGTCTGCAATCTTGTATCTTCATAGTCCGGGAGTCCGGCCAAAGGTCATAGTCCTGCCATCCGGACACCCCTTAATCCAGGACTCCTTTAGTAGCCCCTGAACCAGGCTTCAATGACGACAAGTCTGGCGCGCAAGTTGTCTTCGGCATTTCAAGGCGGGTTCCTCCTCTGAATACTTCATAGAAGATGTTGAACACCAGGATAGTGTCCGGCTCTGCAAAATAAGTGCCACATGCCACCGTAGAGAGAATAATATTTGCACCAATCTAATCTGTTGACATATTCCGCAGCATGACATCACGCCACGGCCAGGCTTTCATTCATTTCACTATTCCACCTCAGTGCGTTTAGCGAGGCGGTTTCCTTGGCACGTCTTGTCAAAGCAGAGATCGTGTCCCCTTATTACGGGATTCTCATCAATACGGGTGTGGGTAACCCAACCGCGCCATTAACCGCGGCGCTTGGGAGGTAAGCGAGTTTTATTAGGCCGGTGGGGGGCTCATAGTTTCGGCCGCCCATATAAGGGGATAAGGATCTACCCTTTCTATTTACGCCTTCTTCCTCCTTTGCTTATCTGTCCCTGCGTGCTCGAGCTCCAATGCCCAAGCCAGCAATTCCCACCTCGACCTTCTCCAATCATGTCCGGAGCGGGAGGTAGATGGATGGCCTCCTCCGTCACGGAGGGGCAAATCAGAAAGATGAGGAAGGCCGGATACCTGTCTGACGACATGGCGCACCGGCTTCCGGATGAGGGGCAACTCATCCCCACCACCAGGCCCCATGAGAGGGTTGTTTTTCTTCCCCATTTCCTCTGCGGACTGGGTTTTCCTCTTCATCCATTCGTCCGGGGGCTCATGTTCTACTACGTCCTGGATTTCCACGATCTGGCCCCGAACTTTATCCTCAACATCTCGACGTTCATCATCGTGTGCGAGGCCTTCCTATGCATCCAGCCTCATTTTGGCCTATGGCTGAAGATCTTCAGCGTCAAGCCGAAGGTTGTGGGCGGCCGTCAAGCGAAGTGCGGAGGTGCCATGGTGGGAAAGATAGCCAATGTCACATGGCTCGAGGGTGCCTTCGTAGAGACTATCAAAGGGTGGCAATCGGGATGGTTCTATATCATCGAGCCGCGTGACCCAGAATGGGCAGCGGCCCCCGAATTCTGATCAGGCATCCCCACACGGCTCACATCTCTGAAAGAGACGGGCCTGTCATGGGGCAATTCAGCAGAAGTGACCGGACTTTAAACCTGCATGAAAGACCTGATCGGCAGGAAGGTTAAACTCGTCACCGTAGTCCAGGTCATGCTCTTCCGCTGGATTCTCCCGTGTCAACGACGGGCTTTCAGCTTGTGGGAGTTCGACCCGGCCCAGCACCAGACTCTGTCTCGGCTCTTCGACACAAAGCACGAGGATTCCTGGAAGGTGCTATTCAAGAGCTCTGAGGCCTCCCCTCCCATCACAGAGGATCGCGGATTCTGCGCCAAGCGCCAAGCCAGCGTGGTGAGCTTAATTTTCCCTTTGCGGGGTATTCGTTTTTCATAGATTTGATTCTATGCGGGATCTAAACTCCCATCTTTTTAATAGGACTGGCAGAAGAAGGCCGGACAAATCGACTGTCCGGCTCCCTTGCCCGAAGAACTAGCGGACGCCCGCTTAACAAAGTTGCTGGTTCCGGCACCTCACGTGGTGCCGGAGAAGAAGGCCAAGAAGAAGGCCACGGGGACTCGAAAGAGTTCCTGGTGCCTAGTGGTGTCGGATTCATCGCCCGACAACCCCGACGCACCCTCCGCCTCCGAAAACGTGGAGGAGGAGGAAGAAGAAGAAGCCTCTCCCCCTCCAACGGGGGGAGGAAAGAAGAGAAAGGCCGCCCCAACTGGGGAGGCCGGAGGGTCCAAGAAGGGGAGACCTCTCCTTCCGGACTACACCTCCGATGTCAAAGACGGCAGGGAGGAATGGCCATCCAGGGTCAAGCCCCTGGCAAAATCGTAAGCATCCGGATGTCCGAATAACTTATGGCGCTTCTCCATTATTTGGCCTTTTCTGACGCTGTATTTGATCATGCAATCCGCCTAAGGCTCAGCTCGACGATTCGACGAGTGGCTCCTTGGATTCGTTGGATGTGAATAGTGCTTCACTCCTGACGGCCTCCTCCCCTCTCCCTACGGACAACGCCGAGGTGGAGTCCCGAAAGGGACTACACCAGGAGGAGGTGGTCCTGGAGGCGCCGCAAGGCGACCTCCCGGACTCCAGGCCTAAAGGGGGTAAAGCCCCAGAGGGATCCAAGTCCGGCCCCGGGCCGGACACTGCTCCAGAACCATCAACGGTTCCAGAGTCCGACAGGCGGCGCCTTCGTAAGAAGGGCAAGCCTACGACGCCGGCGACCCCCGTCCATCCGGAGGCGCCGGACAATTTGCTGGAGGTGCTCAACGGCGCCTCCATCGACGAGGAACACCGCACTGTTATGAGTGCGGTGATTCAGAAGGTTCAGTCCGCCAAGAGTAGGCTGACAGAAGCCTGTACAAGCCTGCTAACAGGCTTTGAGGTATGTGTTAAAAAACATATAAAAAATATTACTGCATAGACAGTAGCCCCTGATGCTCAGTTCGGCGTTCGGAAAGAAAAGCCGAGCTGAGGATCTAAAAAGATATACACAGGAGTCTAATAAAAATATGTCAATATGGGAATGCAGGCTGCACTGCTGACCTCTGCCGCACTGACTGCGGAGGTCAATGCCTTGGAGGAGAACCTCGAGCGGTGCGAGAACGAGCTCGGCCATGCCAAGAAGCAGCTCGAGGACAAGGAGGGTATGTAATACCGCATGTAAATGTATATAGAAATACTTGGTTGCAAATAATGACAGGACCAACGTAAATGTTGCAGGGGCCACAGCCGAGGTGGCGACCCTGAAGGAGGCGGTCTCCAAGGCCGAAAACAGTGCGGCCTTGGAGCGCACCGAGTGAGAGAAGCAGGAGGCGCGGGTGGCGGAGGTACGGCAAGAGCTCCAGGCTCTCGTGGAAAAACATGAGGGTTTGGAGCGTGACTCGAAGACTCGAGAGTCCGAGCTCGCGTTGGCTCTTGAGAGTGCCAAGACCGCTAAGGCCGAAGCCCAGAAGGCCCTCTAGGAGATCGAGGCGATGAAGAAGATAGCGGCGGGTAAGGCATTCTTTATGCAAAGCAAGAATATAAAAGTTAATTATCTGTTACTTACCCGAATCTGGAGCTCTCCAGGAGCGTTTGCCGATCTGCCCTGTAGTGTGTCTGATGCCACCGCATACTACCGAGCCGAAGAGGGGAGCTCAACGGAAAAAGTGTTCTGGTCTTAGTATGCTGAGGCCGAACATCCATTGCCCCTGAGCGACCAGCTGAAGCAGCTGGTCGAGCTCCACAAGGTGGCCGAACAGGCCATGAATGGCCTCATAGCTCGACTGTGGCCTGGAGAAGCCATGCCTGGGAGCTACTTCGGTCTGGTGCGGTGGCTGGTGGACGTGTGTCCGTGGATTGAGGTCGTCAAGTGCTCCTTCTGTATCGAAGGTGCCCGTCGGGCCCTTGCCCGTGCTAAAGTGCACTGGGGCAAGCTGGACGCTGAGAAGCTTTTGACGGACGCACCACTGCTGGGCAAGGAGTGTCGCACGCCCAAGATGTATTATAAGGGCATCCTGAAGGGTGCTCGCCGTATAGCGGACGAATGCTCCAAAGATGTAATTTTTGAGTAGACTCGCATCTGTTATCCTGTACACTGAAAACTTTATTCATATGCGTTAAGCAACGCTTGTTAATTTAAAATATTACCTTCTGTGCGGCCGTTTATCAAATCTGAGAGATGCAAGTCGTCAGCTTCGACCCCCATGCCACGAGTGTTGGGGTGTTCGGGATAAACCTGAGCGCTTTTGTTCCCATTCTTGGGTCCATCTAGGGAGGCGCTCAGCACAACGAACCAGGCCGTCGGACTTATAATGCTCTATCACTCTCACTTGGCCATAGAATTCTATAATTTTAGATTTTGGCGAAGCCCCTAGTTTCGGAAGACCGACTTCGGGGCGCTATCCATGCCTAGGCTGGATAAGTCCAGTTCCTTGCTCTAAGCGGCATAAGTGTTTAAAGACTCGAAAAAACTCGCGAACAGCGACCGGTCTCTCACACTATCATGACGGTCAGTTTTAGCTTTCTCTACTGAGGTGTTAACCCAGCTCAACTAGGGCACAATCGCAGTAGTTCTCCCAGCGCTACCTTAGCCAACTATTGACCAAAGACGTGATTCGGAGCCTATGCATATAGTGCTATAAGTTCGGGGTGCCGCACTCATGAGAGTGTTCGGTCTTCTCACACCATGTTATGGGGTGCGTAAGCCCCTGGTGTATTGGCCGTACCAAAGTGTACGGTTGCAGAATGTCATGACTGAACATATTTGTATATATAAAAAATAAATGAGTACAATAATAGATAAGAGCTATGTATTGTTTATTAAAAAAAGGGCTGCTACGAAAGCAGAACGATACAAGTAGTGCGATAAGCAAGAGATGGGGTTATTTGACATGTCCCCCTCCAGGGGCAAGCTGCGGGATTTTAAGTAAAACAGGTATTAAGCTCATTATAGAGACCACCTGGACATTTGACGCGGCTTGTTTTCTCCCTGGCTGTTGCATCGTATGTTCGGCGAGTGTGTTGCCGGACAAGCCTTCCGAATAGTTGGGTCCTGAAAGTGTATAAAAAGGAAACGGCGGAATAGGGAGCCCCTTAGTGCTGTTGAGCCGCATTCTGGGCGTGCCGTAGTTGTGCCCCTCCCCTTATGCCCACGGTATCTCTAAGGCATAATTATGTAAGCGTGGTACCGATATCACCATCTGGCGAGGGCTGGGGTTGGGGCCGCACTGCTATGCTTGCTCGGGACGTGCCAGCCGGATTTGTTGTAGGTTACTTCGGGCTCACTTGACGTTATCCGGACGTTTGACGCCTGGATTGGAGAATTGCCTTGAGAGGCTACTCTGTACTTCCGCTACCAGGGCCGCCGTGTGCTCCTCCGTTCGGAGAGAGCGTTCGGTGTTTCCATTTACCTTGTCTCTGGTTTCGGCACTTAACTTGCCTGCCTGCTTGAACACCCAACAATCCCTGTTGGTGTGGTTGGCTGGTTGTTCGGGGGTGCCGTGTATCTGGCACGAGCGGTCGAGTATCCGATCTAAGTTGGATGGGCCCGGAGGGTTTCTTTCGAATGGCTTCTTCCGCTGACCGGGTTTAGAGCCTCCGAATCCGGCATTGACTGCCGTATCCTCAGTATTGTCGCCGTTAATGCGGCGCTTGTGCTTGTTGTGACGTGACCTGCCATTGTTGTCCTTGGTATCCGAATTGCCAGGGCTCTTGGTTATGTTATTGCTGTGAGCTAGCCAGCTGTCTTCTCCCGCACAAAAGCGGGTCATGAGTGTCGTGAGGGCTGCCATAGATTTCGGCTTTTCCTGTCCTAGGTGTTGGGCAAGCCATTCATCTCGGATGTTGTGCCTGAAGGCAGCAAGGGCCTCGGCGTCCGGACAGTCGACTATTTGATTTTTCTTAGTTAGGAACCGTGTCCAGAATTGCCTGGCCGATTCCTCTGGCTGCTGGATTATGTGGCTTAGGTCATCGGCGTCTGGTGGTCGCACATAAGTGCCCTGGAAGTTGTCAAGGAATGCAGATTCCAGGTCCTCCCAGCAACTAATTGACTCTGCTGGCAGGCTGTTAAGCCAATTTCGAGATGGTCCTTTAAGCTTGAGCGGGAGGTATTTGATGGCATGTAGATCATCACCACGGGCCATGTGGATATGAAGGAGATAATCCTCGATCCATACCGCAGGATCTCTTGTGCCATCGTATAATTCGATGTTCACGGGTTTAAAGCCCTCGGGGATTTGATGATCCATTACTTCGTCTGTGAAGCATAGTGGGTGTGCGGCGCCCCTGTATTGTGCTATATCACGACGCAGCTCAAATGAGCTTGGTCTGTTGTATTCGGCCTGGCCGTACTTATCATGTCCGGCATGACGGCTAGCGTCACGTGAAGCGGGGCGCCCATGCAATCCGTAGATCGATCTTGTTTGCCTTGCCTTATTCTCCAATATGTCTCGTAGGTCTGTGGCGTCTCCCCGTACTCTGGTATGTCTTGAGCGGTGCCGGGGTGCGGCTTGGGTCGAGGGCCTGAAGGCCTCTCTGTCGCGGCCACGGGGTGGCCGATCAGGCGCATCGTACACTAGTGATGTAGGTTTAGTTGCTTCCTCCTCATGTTGGGGTAGCAGCCTGCGCTTTGGGTAGCTCTTGGAGGGGCACTCGAGTTTATACTCTTCGGCCGCCAGGACTTCGGTCCATCTGTCGGCTAGCAAGTCTTGGTCAGCTCTAAGCTGCTGCTGTTTTTTCTTGAGGCTGCTTGCCGTGGCCATAAGCCTGCATTTGAAACGCTCTTGTTCGACGGGATCCTCTGGCACGACGATTTCGTTGTCGTCGAGGCTTGCCTCGTCTTCGGAGGGAGGCATATAGTTGTCGTCCTCAACCTCTCTGTCGGCCGCCCTCTCATGAGGGCTGGCTCCTTCGTCCTCCTGCACTGAATCCTGCTGGAGGGGGTTATCTTCGGCACTGTCCGGCGTGATGTTATCTCTGGTGCCGGAATCGCTGTTTTTGCTTTGGCGGGACTTAGAGCGGCGCCGCTGACGTTGGCGCTTGGGTTGCTTCTTGGAGTGGTCATCCTCCGTTTTTTCCTCGCCATCCCCTACTTTGGGGGTGTCCACCATGATATGTCGTATGACGAGGTGGCTTTCCAGTTCCCTATAGGTGCTGGTTCTTGGTCGTCTCCTTCATCAGCGTCCATACCGTCGATGTCTTCGGAGTCAAAGTCGAGCATGTCGGTTAAATCGTCGACAGTGGCTACGAAGTGGGTGGTGGGTGGGCCTCGAATTTCTTCGTCGTCCGTATCCCAACCATGTTGACCGTAGTTCGGCCAGGGCTCTCCTGACAAAGAGAGAGACTTTAGTAAATTCAGGATATCGCCAAAGGGCGAGTGCTGAAAGACGTCCGTGGCGGTGAACTCCATGATCGGAGCCCAACCGGGTTCGATCAGAAGAGGTGCGGGATATACGAAGTCCAGAACGGAGTCCGGCACCTTGGAGTCACGGGCCCTACAAAGGACTAGGCTGGTATTCGTCTCTATCGCCGTAGAGATTGTGGCTCCCGAGGTGGCGTCCAACCGTCCATCCCCGACTAGCGTAGTCGGCTCCGAGCTAATGGTCGGAGCGGGCACCTGAGCGATGCTTTGGGCGTTGTCCGGCGGCAGAGCTAGATCATGCCCATCAAGACAGTGCGGCACGCTCCGTCGTGGCTTGAAGCTGTCGAAGATCAAGTCCCTGCGGATGTCGGCCGTGTAGTTTAAGCTTCCAAACCTGACCTGATGGCCAGGGGCGTAGCTTTCAATCTTCTCCAGATGGCCAAGCGAGTTGGCCCGCAGTGCGAAGCCGCCGAATACGAAGATCTTTCCGGGGAGAAAGGTCTCACCCTAGACCGCGTCGTGGTTGATGATCGAAGAAGCCATCGGGCCTAAGGGCGACGACACAGAGGAACTCTCAATGAAAGCACCAATGTCGGTGTCAAAACCGGCGGATCTCGGGTAGGGGGTCCCGAACTGTGCGTCTAGGCGGATGGTAACAGGAGACAAGGGACACGATGTTTTTACCCAGGTTCGGGCCCTCTCTATGGAGGTAAAACCCTACTCCTGCTTGATTAATATTGATGATATGGGTAGTACAAGAGTGGATCTACCACGAGATCAGAGAGGCTAAACCCTAGAAGCTAGCCTATGGTATGATTGTTGTTCGTCCTATGGACTAAAACTCTCCGGTTTATATAGACACCGGAGAGGGCTAGGGTTACACAGAGTCGGTTACAATGGGAGATCTTCATATCGTATCGCCAAGCTTGCCTTCCACGCCAAGGAAAGTCCCATCTGGACACGGGACGGAATCTTCACTCTTGTATCTTCATAGTCCAGGAGTCCGGCCAAAGGTCATAGTCCGGCCATCCGGACACCCCTAATCTAGGACTCCCTCACTCACTGTGGACGCTGGCGAGCAACACGGCGGCAAAAGCGGATGAAGAGCATCGGCGGGGGTGAGGAAAATATGAGGGTGCTGCTAAGGGACGAGCGCATGCATGCGCGCAGGTGTGGTTGTGTGTAGGCATGATCTTGCAGCCATGGCGGTGAAGCACAGCGAGTCAGGAGCTACAGCGGAGTTATGCAAGGCATGCGGATGAGGTGGCCATGCTGATGTGCATGATGCGGCTACTGTGGATGTGTGCAAGGTGTGTGTGATATGCAGGAGGGGTGTGAGTGTGTCGAGCTTGTGGATGAGCAGAAGCTTGTCTTGGGCGTGGCAGCGGCAGGGGAAAGCAGGGTAACGGGGCTCGCTAGTGAGATGAGAGTGTGTTGCATGCTTGAGTGTGTGTGAGGTAGCATGCAAAGGTGAGGCGAGCAGAGGCTGGAACACGAGCTTGGGCTCGCTGCCATGGGCGGACATGGCCTCGGCCATGACGGAAACGATAGATATAGGCTGCTATCCAAAGTAGGAAAAGGTGGGGAGATTCGGATGCTCATCGAGGGGGTGCTGGCGGAGTTGCATGAGGTCGTCGGAGACCGGAAACGGCGAGAAGATGGCTGATCAGTGTGGCATCCTCGGTTCTATGAAGCAGAGGAAGCAGTGACGGGAAAGAAGCTGGACTTGGTGATCTAGGGCTCGGAGAGGTGCCAGAAGGTGCTGCCGGAGTCGTGAGACTTGCCGCGGAGGAAGAAGGTTGGGGACGCCGGCTGCTACGCCGGGCTCGAGCATCAACTCAGCTCGGCCAAGGCCATGGCAACAACAACGACAGGAAGGTGCGTGGGGGAGGCTACCACCCAACCAACTCCCGGGATTGGTCGAGGAGGGTGACGGGGAGCAGGACAACATGCCGGAGAGGATCCTAACGCAGGCCGGATGGGAGGACGATGACGGGATCCGGCGGTTCTTCTCTGATCTCTCTCTGCTTCCTGACTTGGGAATGAAGGAGGAGACGAACGACAAAGAGAGAGGTGGCGGAGGCTTGAGGGGGGAAGAGGGAATCCCTAGGGTTGGGTCAGGGCTTTATAGGGGAAGCGTTGGTGTCGTGGTGGCCAGTGTGGCCTTGTGCGTGCTGCCTCCCTCCTTTTACTGTGAGAAGGGGAGGAACCAAGAGGAGGAAGAAAAGGTGAGGGGAGAGGGGTTGACAGGCAGACCCAGGGTGAAAATGTGCTGCGTGGAGATGGAATTCCCATAGGGGGAGGTAGTTCGCGGGCTGGGCTATGGTGGCGCTGGACTGGGCCGCGTTGGGGTTGCTACTGCTGGTACTGCTCTGCTGGGTTGCTGAGGGAGTCCTGGATAAGGGGGTATCCAGACAACCGGACTATATTCATCGTTCGTACTATAGAAGCGTCAAGATACAAGATTCAAGACTTCGGCTCGTGTCCGGATGGGACTCTCCTTTGCGTGGAAGACAAGCTTGGTGATCCGGATATTATGTTTCCTTCCTTGTAACTGACTCCATGTAAACCCTAGCTCTCCGGTGTCTATATAAACCTGAGAGCATGGTCCTTAGAAGGCCGATCACAATTGCAATCATACCATCATAGGCTAGCTCATAGGGTTTAGCCTCTACAATCTCGTGGTAGATCTGCTCTTGTATTCCACATACCTTCAATATTAATCAAGCAGGAAGTAGGGTTTGACCTCCATCGAGAGGGCCCGAACCCGGGTCAACATTGTGTCCCTTGCTTCCTGTTACCATCAGCCTAAGACGCACAGATTGGGACCCCCTACCCGAGATCCGCCGGTTTTGACACCGACGGTTGCTGCTACTGCCCTTCTCCATTTCTTCAAACAGGTACAAAATAGCAAAATCCCAAAGGTAAAGGAGAGGGGTGAGTAGGAAAGAGATGTACCCCTAGACTCCTGGAATTATGCACCATTCGATAAAATTGCTTCGGACATTTTTAGAGGTAGAAAAATAATACAAGTTTGAATAAAAATCAAACTTACGCCATTTTTTAACCCAACCAAAACAACTCGAAAATGGATGAAATTTGGTAGAGAGGGTGTAGGTGAGGTGCAAGATTTATAGGGAAAGAATGAACATTAAATTGGTGCAGGAAATACAATACCACAATTTCAAAGGATTAACGAAGGAGACGAAGATGATCAAGCAGGGTTGTGGGTGTGGAAGAAGATGGAGTTGAGAAAGAGACAATGCGGGGGTTGATCACACACTCAAGCACACAACCAAAACAACCAACAAGTATGCCTATGCATTATGATCCATGATAAGAATGGCAATGCAATAATAACAATGATGCACATGATGCAAGAACAAAATATATGACAATGCACTTAACATGATCATGGCAACAAACGATTGAAAGACATGGCAACAACGAAAATAAATGGAAGGTAATTGGAGCATCAGTCTCGAGGCATCACATTCTTCTTCCCCATTGATCCAAGATCCACAACTCTAGACCGCCTACCCGAGATCCGATGGTTTTGACACCGACATGAATGTCATCATGACACCATCGAAGAAGAAGAAAAATGTCAGTGCAAATTCTTCACGTGGACCAAAATCATCAAATGGACGCAGGCCAACTCATGCTTGTTATAACACTTCTTCACAGGGAAACAAACAACATTCTGACGAATATGTGCATTATTCTTCAAAGTACTATGTGCACAAAACTGCTAAGAATTTCTGTGCATACTCTTATGAGTACTATACTTCTCCTATGAAGAGAAATGCATATTATTCAATGCCTAAGTTCTCTATCAATGCTTTGTGTTACATTGCTTCTCAGCCACCCATTCAGATGTGGGTGGTTAAGAAGAAGAATTAATCTCTTCTGCAGGGTCAGGTCTTCAGACACAATAAATGTCTAATGAATTTGTTGAAGGCCTCACATATTGCTTGTTGGGATGCAAGCTAATCATGATGAAATGAATTCCTCATGTTGTACATCCCTATGATGCTTGTTATGTTATAGTTGATTAAATTCACTTATGAAATTGATCATCATATTCTTCAATCTGAAGTATATGAATTTGTAAGTGAGACTGATGCTTGTACAGGATGCTACTCCAAAAGCTACTGAATGGGTTCTGGACAGTGGCTAACCAATCACATGACTGGTGATAGGAATCTCCTCACCGATGCTCCCCTTACTCCATCTCATGTGAAGCATATCACCTACGCTGACAAAGGAAAAAACCAAGGTATTGGGTGTAGGTAAGGTTGCTATCTCAAAGGATCGACACATGGAACAAGTGATGCTTGTCGAGTCCCTAGGATACAACCTCATGTCTGTCTCAATGCTTTGTGATCTTGATATGATTGTCATCTTTGGAAAATATAGATGCATTGTGCTAATGGAATCTAACAAGTCCAAAGTATTCGAAGGCTTTAGGAGAGGTGATTTGTACATTGTAGATTTCTTTCTAGGTCCTCACGTGTCTTCGGACAAAAGCTTCAGAGTGTTGGCTATGGCATCGACGACTTGGACATGATGGCATGAGGAATTTGAGCACACTCATCAAGAAGAAGCATATCATTACCGTCGAGGGTGTCAAATTCGTCAAAGATCACATTTGTGGTGCTTGTGAGTCTGGAAAGATGACCAGATCCAAGCACTCCGCAAAGACAATCATGACCACTACTCATCCCTTTAAATTACTTCATATGGATCTCTTTGGTCAAACTAATTTTGCCACACTAACCAATGCAGCACCACTCTATGGATTCGTCATAGTTTATGATTATTCTCGTTACACATAGGTGCATATCATTACCTTCAAGACTAAAGTGCAGGGTGTTTTCAAACAGTTCACGAATCGGGCCATGATGAACTATGGTATCAAGATCAAGCACATCAAAAGGGACAACATCACCAAGTTCAAGAATACCAGCCTTGATGACTATCTTGATGAACTTGGTATCACTCGTGATCTATCTTCTCCATATAATCCTTAGCAGAATGGAGTTGTAGAACGTGGGAAGAAGACACTCATTGAGATGGATCGCACTATGGTTGATGAATACAAGACTTCTCATCGATGGTGGCCTGAAGCAATTGATACTTCTTGTCACATCATCAATCAGGTATATCTTCACAAATTCCTCAAGAAGACATAGTATGAGCTCCTCACTGACAAGAAACCCAATGTAAGTCATTTCAAAGTCTTTGGTGCTAAATGCTGGATTAGAAATCCACATCACAATTCTAAATTTGCACCGAAAGCACATGATGGTTTTATGCTTGGTTATGGAAAGGACTCGCATGCCAACAGAGTCTTCAACACCTACCACAACAAGGTTGTTGAAAATGTAGATGTGCGGTTCGATGAAACTAACGGCCCACAAAGAGAGCACCTGCCTCCTGTGCAAGATGAAATGCCTCCTGAGGAATCTATCAAGTTGATGAGCATAGGTTAAATTGTGCCCTGTGAAGAAATATCTAAATAAGAAGTGATCATTCCCCATTGTGAAGAAATTGCTGATCCCGAAGAAAATGACAATAAGGAAAATGCTCAACAACAACAAGTTCTTCGAACAGCTTATCCATGAGTGGTGAATGAAGTGTAGATTGAGAAGATCCTCGACAACATCAATGCACCTGGTCCCCTCAATCACTCAAGAGCTTCACATTTAGCTAACTTTTGAGGGCATTTTGCATTTATCTATCACAGAGCCCACCAAAGTTGATGAAGCATTTCTAGAGCCTGAATGGATTCAAGCCATGCAAGAAGAATTGCAAAAATTCAAGCTCAAGAATGTGTGGGAGCTTGTGAATTGTCTTGATCCACACACGCACAATATCATCTGCACTATGTGGTTCTACCCCAACAACCAAGACGAAAATGGCCAAGTGGTGAGGAATAAGGCCCGTCTTCTAGCACAAGGCTACACACAAGTTGAGAGTACTGTTTCGGTGAAACTTTTGCACATGTGGCTACGCTTGAAGCTATTTGTATATTGCTTGCATATGCTAACCATCACAATATTCCCTTATATGAAATGGATGTGAAAAGTGCATTACTCAATGGTAAGCTTGAGGAAGAAGTATGTGTTGCTCAACCACTAGGTTTTGAGGATCCAAAGCATCCTGACAAAGTCCTTAGATTGAAAAAGGCTCTCTATGGACTTAAGCAAGCCCCACGGGCTTGGTATGATACTCTTAAGGAATTCCTGAAGAAAAAGGGATTCAAACCCGGATCACGTGACCCTACTCTTTTCACAAAGTCTTATGATGGTGAATTGTTCATATGCCAAATATATGTTGATGATATTATCTCAGTGATGAATTCACATATATGATGTGTGAAGAATATCAGATGTCTATGATGGGAGAATTGAAATTCTTTCTTGGTCTTCAAATTCGTCGAAAACCTAATGGCATCTTCATTTCTCAAGAGAAATACCTCAAAGATTGCCGGAAGAAATTTGGCATGCAGGACTATAAAGGCCTCAAAATACCAAAGCCTACTAATGGTCAACTCTACACTGACAGAAATGGTAAAGATTTCGACCAAAAGGTATATCGCTCCATCATTGGTTCGCATCTTTACCTATTTGCATCTAAGCCAAATATTATGCTTAGTGTTTGCATGTATGCCCAATTTCAAGCGATACCAAAGAAATCACACCACTAGGTTGTGAAACTAATTCTTCGATATTTAGCTCACACACCAACGCTTCGATTATGGTATCCCAAGGGCTCATCTTTTGATCCAGCTGGATTTTCTGATTCTGATTACGCTGGAGATCGTGTGGATCGAAACTCTACATCAGGAACATGCCATTTCCTTAGACAATCTCTTGTTTGTTGGTCCTCAAAGAAGCAGAACAGCATCGCTCTTTCCAGAGCTGAGGCTGAGTACATTGCCGCTAGTGCCTGCTGCTCACAGTTGCTATGGATGCAGTAAACCCTTAAGGATTGTGGCATCATCGTGAAGAAAGTCCCTCTCTACTGCGACAATGAGAGTGCTATCAAGATCGCCCACAACCCAGTGCAACACTCCAAGATGAAACATATTTAGATTCGTCACCACTTTCTTCATGATCATGTGTTAAAGGGAGACATTATCATCGACCACGTGAAGAATGAAGACCAACTTGCCTATATCTTCACTAAGCCCTTGGATGAGAAAGATTCTGCAAGTTGCGGTGTCAGCTAAACATCTTAGAAACTTCGAATGTCCTCTGAAGTGGACACACATCCTAATGCTTATGAAGTTTTGATGAGTTTGATGCACAACACACGAAGTAACGTATTTCTTCAATCAATGAAGATTTACCCTCTAAGTGTGAAGAAATTAATGAAGAACTTGACTCTATAGAGAGAGAGAGAGAGTAACACTATTCTGATCATGGGATCAGAATAGTTATTATGATCACGGCTGGTCCTATATAGGCGTGACACGATGCTCCCAAATCTAGTCAGAACCATCACCACAGAGGAAAGAAAAGGAAACAGGGGTGAGTCCCCTCGATCCATCCGCTTCCCCCAACTCCCTCCACTCCACTGCGCCACCAACCTCCCTCCCCCGCGCTCCCAACCTCCCTTCACCGTGCCGCTGGCCTCCCTGTTCCAAACGCGACACCGCCGCCACACCTCCCCCAGCCGGCGCTTCCACGGCCAACCCGGCCGCCCCCAGCCGCCACTGCCACGGCTGCCCCGCCTGATAGAGGCGAAGGTGTCCCGATGTTTTGCTGAGATAGCTATCGTTTTCTGTGGGAGTCGACTTTGACGATCTGACTATGAATGTGCGAAGACGTCGCGCCTTAGCAATTGCTAAACCAACTTCTGAGGGTTATTGACCACGCCGGAGCACGATCAACCTAACCACAAGAGTCTATTTCCTGTGAGCAAACGAAGAACAAGCAAGAAACTGAGATTGTAGTCTGGATATTGCAAATAAAAGATGAAAGCTTTATTAATGAAGGTGGGGTTCTATGACGTCTTGGTCTGGTCGTTGAACACAAACGAAGTGCGTGAAGTTGCAGCTATGGCGAACTTTTAATCTAAACAAAACCCAAAGTCTAAACGACGCCCTAAGGGCTGTATATATGGAGGAAGAGGGGGAAATTTCATGACCCTTGGAAGAGGGGTCCGAAACCATCACTAACTCTTGTTTCCCCACACATACAGACTCTAAAAACAGCCTATACTTAAGTATTTTGAAATTACATGGGCCTGGCCCAAAAATAAGGTGAAGCAGCACCTATAATAGCCTCTGGACGAAATTTATGAAGTGGCATCTTGTATATTTCGTCCAAGGCTTCATGTACTCATTATGGTGGCTTCAAAGTCCTGAAATATCACTTGTAACTCCATTCTTGTTCCCCTTGTGCATGCCATCATCTTCATGCTTGATCTTGCTCCAATGTTCATCCCTCTTGTCCAAGCTAGGCCCTTCATTTGTAAGAAAGACAAATGTATCCAATTTAGGCAACATCATATTCTCATGAACATTAGAATCATTACCAAGAAACGGAAGTACCTCATAATTTAATTGGCGTGTGCAAGCTCTAGTAATTGGTCTGGCATATATAGTAGCAGGGGTTGTGGGTGTAACAATGGTATTGATGTCCTCATCATCGCCCCTGGTCGCCGCTGCCACGGCCGTCTGCCCTAGCCCCTACCGCTGTTGGCACGGCCGACCCACCCCCATCCACCGATGCGCTGCAGGCCCGACCCCAACCGGAGAACATCGGGGGTTACCGGATCTGGCGAGATCCTTCACTGCCCTTCACTCGCTGGCAACCATGGCACACGCACAGGTTGGACGCTTTCCTGCAGCTGGAGGAGGCGTTGACCTTCTACTGCAGGAGGCAACGACCAGCAGCTGGCCGCCATGAAATACCTCTCCTACACCCCTCCGCTGATCCCTCCAACGTCGTCGCCTCTACCCGATCCCTTAGTGACGCGCCTGAGGCCATAATTTCCAGTCCAGATCGCCTATAGTCTTCTACATTCTAGATATTTGGTTCTTGTCGACGTCCAATGTTGATATGTGAAGAAATCTTTAGTATCTCTTTTGCCTCCTCTTTTCCCTCGTCCATTTTGTTGTTTGGAAATCTCTGGTAGTCCTTTCATTCAAAAAGACTTCACTGTTATTTGTACGATATATATGCATAGGAATTTTGTTCTCCATTTTGTTTATTGGTTCATGCTTTTCATGTTATGAACATATTGGTTTGCGAGAAGTTCATGTACAACTACCCAAGGAGTTCAAAAATCACTCACCACGACGAGAAGAGGTGAGAAACGCCCAGCCCGTTCAACTTGGCCGCCTCAGGTTGTGCAACTCCGCTCATCTGAACAAAGGGGGGTAGTTTCTTCTAACTATTGATTCTGCACTTGTATGGCGCATTTTGTCTCAGCTTTCAGGTGAATTCTTTGCTTCTCTTACATTGTGTCCAACAAGGTACAAAAGCTTGCGTACAAACTGTTCATGTATGTTTGTAAGAGCTGCTGTTGTGCTAGTGCCATGAAAAAATGGAGCTTTTCCCGAGTTGTTTTTTTCTGTAATACATGTGAAAACTTCGGTATGAACAAATAGAGCTTTTTTCATAGTGAAAAGTGGTCTTTTTGGTGTAATTTTGTTGGTGCTCTAATTGGCATGTATGCGAATTCACAAGACTGTGCATAATTGACAGCTATGTTTTGAGATCTAAGTAATGAGTGGTAAAAAGAACACATAGTTTGCAAAAAAAATTCAGGGTAGAGGGACACGGGTTGGAAAACTACTCCTCGCCTCTAGTGTCCTTCTCAAGCACCATGTGCCAAGGGATGGAAATTCTCAAACACAACTGTGCCCAGGGTTGTGTTGTGTGCTCCTGTTCTATTGTGCATTGTAAAAATGAGGAAGGTTCAGTGTGTGTACCAGTTGCAGGAATTCGCAAATTGCAAAAAAGATGTTCTCCAGTTGTGTGTGTCGTGTGTATGGGGTGTACTAAATACGTTTTGTGGGTGAGAAGTTCATAGTTTCTCTCGCTGATACTTCAAAAGAAAACACTTCCAAAAACACAACACACCTTGGTTGTCCAAAAAAAGAGTTGAACACAAGAAAAATAGTAGTTGACAAGTGAACCTTGTGAATCCAAGGTTGTACAAAAATGTTGCATTCTAAAACATCATGTAACTAAAGTGAACAGTAACAAAAATATGAGAAAAGGCAAAAAATGTACACTTGTTTAAAAAAATAGAAGTTCAAATTAATATAGCAGAGTAGTTCGTTTGTTTATTATAAAATTGGGATTCTCCCTTCTACTAGAAATAAACCAAGAAGTTCAAATAAAAAAAGTAGACCAGTTCAAAAATTATACAAGAAATGGTATTTTCCCCATTTCTAGAAAAAGAAACTAGAGGTTAAAATTTAAATAACGAAGAAGTTCAATGTATATTGAAAACCCAAGAAGGTCAAATCGAGAAATAGAGGAACTCCAAAAGTTTATAAAAAGAAATCTTGTCCCTCGTTTATGAAAAAAAAACTAGAAGTTCAAATTTACATAGCAGAGTGGTTCAACGTTTATTACAATATCAAGAAGTCCAAATTAAGAAAACAAAGCAGTTCGATATTTATAAAAAAACCCAAATTTTCTTTGTTAGTAAAGAAATAAAATCAAGATGTTAAAAAATAAAGTAACAAAGTAGTTCAATGTATACGGGAAACTCAAATTCTTTCCTTTCCTAGAAAACTCAAAATAAAGTATGAAGTTCAATTTTAAAAAAGTTTGATGCTTATTTAAAACCCTTACTCTTTCCTAAAGAATAAAACTAAGAAGTTCAAATCAAAATAAAAGAGAATTTTAAAGTTTATAATAAACTCATATTTTTCCAAGGGTATATAATATTGTTATTAAGAAACAGTTAAAACAAATGGTGTATACAAGAAGTTCGATTTTTCAAACATTCATGCTTACTTCATGTGATTTGTAGTGAGGAACAGAAAAGATTCATGACTATATATGACTCGATGATGAAGTATATGGTGTCGATAGATATTATTGCGGATACAAATGAGTAGTTGAACAAAATATTCAAGATAAAAAAGCACAAGATTCAATGGAAAATTCGGAGAGATTCATCTACAAGAATCAAGAGAGGTCACAGTTCAAAAATCAAGAAGTCTGAATTCAAATAAAGAGTAGTCCGATCGTGACAAAAAATGGATCTTTAGAAACGTAATAAAAATTCACATTTTCCCGTTCTAAAAATAACCCAAGAAGTCCAATTAAACAAACAAAGTAGTTCGATCTTAATCAACATTGCCAGTTTTTTCATGTCCAAAAAGAAAACCAAGAAGTTCAAATTAAAAATAGCGGACTACTTCAATCTTTATGAAAATAACATATTTTTCCCACTTCAAATAATAAAACTAAGAAGTGCAAATTAAAATAGGTAGAGCGGTTCAATGTCTATAAAAACTCAAATATTTTTATGTACCCGAGAGAAGTTCAAATTGATAACTCCCAGAAGTTCACGTACTACGCGGTGTGCATTTGTATGAAAAAAAGAATGAAAAAGCAAAGGCTAAAAAATTTGTTGCTAGAAGTTCAAGTGCTCGGTCCTAGAAAGTTAAACAATTCTTGTGAGAGAGGTTGAACAAAAATACATGAGAGAAGTTCAACGTGAAAATAGCAGGAAGTTCAACTACTACACGGAATGCGTTTCAGATAAGTATATGAGAACAGAAAACTAAAAGCTTAAAAGCTTTATTGCAAGATGTTCACGTGCTCCTCCTAGCATAGTTCAAAAATTCATGTGTGAGACATCTGTAGTTCATTTACATGTTGAAAAAAAGGCAAAACCCAAACATTGTTTTTACAATTTTAAAAACTGCTCTCAAACAAAAATGAATTTGTGACACCTGTCTACATGAAAACTTGCTACTAAGGAGGAACAAGAGTAATAGGCTACTGAGCACTTTCAGAAGATCAAATAGTTTTCATGGCATCTTGTAAAAACAAGAGCAACTAGGGATGAAGGTATGAACGACAATATAGGTAGTTACCCGTAAGGATTTATCGGTGGTAGGGATCGCAACAGTAAAGGGCACAAGGGTCTCGGGAAAACATCGGAGAGTATCTTCAGAATCTTCTGGTGCACCAAGCAATCATCCGGAGTGAGGGGCTCTACGAGAGAATGTATTTATGAGAACCTAGAGTTAGAGTTAACAAAATCATTTAACCCGAATAGAAGAGAGGTCAGAGTCCTAGAGTATAGGCAAGGAATAAAAGATCATAATACCACCCAATGGCGACGTGGGCCCGTAAGCCACACAGCCATGTTAGTAAATTAGTTTTTCAAAGACTAGACTCAACTTTGGCCAAGGAGTTGGAAAGGGGGATCCTACAGGCAGTTGGCTCTGATACCAACTTGTGACGCCCCCGATTCAATCGTACACTAATCATACACACAAATGTGTACGATCAAGATCAGGGACACACGGGAAGATATCATAACACAACTCTAGACACAAATCAAAATAATACAAGCTTTATATTACAAGCCAGGGGCCTCGAGGGCTCGAATACATAGCTCGATACACAAGAGTCAGCGGAAGCAACAATATCTGAGTACAGACATAAGTTAAACAAGGATGCCTTAAGAAGGCTAGCAAAAAAGCAACACAATCGAAGAGGCAAGGCCTCCTACCTGGGACCTCCTAACTACTCCTCGTTGTCGGCGGTCTCCATGTAGTAGCATCCATTGGCGGTGGCATCTGGCTCCAGGGATCCATCATCTGGTTGCATCAACCAGAAAGAAGAAAGAAGGGGGAAAAGGGGGTAGCAAAGCAACGGTGAGTACTCATCCAAAGTACTCGCAAGCATCAGATCTATACTAAGTATGCATTTGTATCAAATGGAAGGGTTGTATCTGTGGACTAAACTGCAAAATGCCAGAATAGAGGGGAAGGAAAGCCTAACGAAGACTAGCATCTTCAAGCAGCTCCGAGCATCTTGCAGCATGTAGGAGAGTAAAGAGTAGCATTTTAATATTTAACAAGTATGTTGTAGCAACAACGCCCAAAGATTCTTCCTCGACTCCCTGCGAGAAAGCAATCCCGGACCTACATATCCATCACATATCTCAAGTATCCATTTCTAGTTATATAATATCAGGATATAGGTCTGAGCGTCCATTACCGTGGACACGGTATTCGAATATATATCTTCCCTGTAGTGGTGCACCACGTTACCCAACACGCTCGATCACTCTGGTTGGACACACCTTTCTAGGGTCAATGCCCGCCCTCGAAAGATCAACATGTCGCAGCCCTACCTAGGCTCAGCAAACAGGTCCCCGCGGGTCTACATCCTAAGCACTCCGTGGTCTGGGCCCATTACCCATTGCACTCCGGGTCGTTGCGAGCAGGGCGGACCAGGCTCCACCACTACAGGATGGTGCCGGCCCAGCTGTGCTGCACTGCTGAACTAGACATCTGACAAAGCTTTGGTTGATACCACGACGTTGAGGCCCATATCTATTCTCGCGTGGTGGTTAGTGCGTAAAGGCGAGAGGCCAACTCAGAACAAATACCCAAACCTGTTAGTGCATTGGGGGCTCGCGGAAACGAGCAGAGACTCACGATAAGGTGACCCCGTCGCCCCGGCTCATGGACTTACGGCAAGGGCCCAGACTGCCCGGCCGTGCCATGTGGAAAACTCGCGGGTGCTCTACGGGCCTGCCCGACTTTCACATCAACTCGCGGGTACCCCTTAGGGCCGACCCAACTTCAACAATGGTCTAAAGTAAAGTCAAGGTAACTGTGTGTCCAGACATCAAGTGGAAAACCCAAGGAATCACCCCCCATGGATTCCACTCAATGTAATCATCAAGGTGAACGTAAGAGGGACCACCCTCGAGGTTCACACTTGAGGTGTTGAACGACAAAGCTGCATCGGGAATGGTGAAAGAGGAAATCACCCTCGATGACCACACGGAGTAGCTACACTACAAAATTATCATCAGGAGTGCGTTATGAGGGATCACCCTCTGCACTTGATAGTAGCTCTACAGAGTCGAGCAACAAAAGGGGCGTGATGTGATGTCAGGTGTCAGGCTCTAGTCATCGATCATGCTGATCGAGTCGTCGAAGATGAACCAGGGGCAACAAGGACAATGTGGGGGTCACTGATGGATCACTAACCAACCTATACTAAGCAGTTTAGGATAAGCAGGTAGGTAACAATAGCAGGTACAAAAGCAGGTTATGCATCAGAATAGGAGCAAACAATAACAGTAGCAAAATGTAATGTAAGCATGAGAGTATAGAATGGGAGATATCGGGATGATCAAAGGGGGTGCTTGCCTGGTTGCTCAGACAAGAAGGGGGTCATCGGTGACGTAGTGGATCACAGTGTCATCGGTAGCGGTCTCGGGGTATACCAGAGAGAAGAGGGGGAAGAAACAGTAAATACACGCAAACATATGCTCAACATGATTATAAGTGGGGTTATAGGTGTTCTAACGCGGTGCTAGGCGATACTGGTGAAGGGGGAAACATCCGGGAAAGTTTCCCCTGTCCCGGATGTTTGTCAGGCAGATGAATCGGAGGGGAAAGGTTGCATGTTCAGATAATTAGAGGCATCTGACAGGTAAACGGATCGCGTGTCCGGATTTGTCACGTTTTTCTGAGCAACTTTCATGTAGAAAACATTTTCATCCGAGTTACGGTTTATTTACTATGAATTTCTAAAGATTTAAACAATATTATGCAAATATCTTTAATTCAAAAAGGGTTACTGCGTCAGCATGACGTCACCCTGACATCAGCAGTCAACCAGCCAGTTTGACTGGTCAAGCTGACGCCTAGAACCCACCTGTCATGGGCAGAGGGTTAACAGGGGGGTCTAACTTAATCAGATTAGTTAATTAATAGGTTGGGCCCACCAGTCATTGATTAATTAGCTTAATTAAATAGTTTTAACTAAATTAGTTAATTAAAAGCGGTAGGGGCCGCTCGTCAACGACTGGACCAAGTCTAGTCAGCAAGTTGACTCGATCAACTGGGCCCATGGGACCCAGCTGTCAGTGACACATAGGGCCCAGTGGCAGGGCCACGTCGGGCCGGCACCGGAGTGAGCTCTGGTGAGCCCTGTTCATGGCGGAGGGCTCGGGCGGCCATCGGGATTCGTCCCCTGTCGTCCGGTTGACCCGCGGGAGGGGTGTGCGTTCGGTCGAGGGCGATGAGCCGCATCGAACTAGGGCGGTAGCCGGGCCGGGGGCGGCCGGAGACGGCGTCGGCGTCGACGTGTCGACGACCAAAGAAGGGGCGGAGCGCGTCGGGTTCATGCCGCAGGTCCCATTTGGCACGCGTTCGGATGCGGGTGAGCCGCCGCGTCGAGCGGTGCAAGTGGCTAGAGCGGGGGAGGTCCCGAGCGTCACCGGCGATGAGTAGAAGCGGCAGCGGATTTGGCCGAACGCGGGCGCGTGCCGGCGCTGCACGACGGGGCAAGCTAGGGGTAGTGGCGGCAGGTGGAGGCGGGTGCTTGCGAGGGTGAGCGCAGGTGTCTGCGGTCGACGCGGTGAGTTCGGTGGGACGGGAGGCGAGCAGCACAGGGCATGGCCACGTGCGCACAAGGCCGCGTCTAGGGGACGGGCGCGAGCGCGACTGTGGGCGTCATGGAGGAGCACTACAATGGAGGGGGGAAGAAGGGGAGGGTGTGGCTTACCGAGAGCTGTAGGGGGTTGGCAGCGGGCTCGACGGGGGTCGGGGTGGCCGGAGTCGACGACGAGGGCGGCGGCGTCCGAGGACGGAAGAGATGACGTAGGTGTTGCTGTGGCGCTTCCTGTCTCGCGTTCGTCGGCGCGGATGAAGTAGCGGACGGCGGCGGATTGCTCCAGCACGGGGACGAGGCAAGGTAGCAACAACCACTACATGGGCGAGCTCGCGACGGCGTCAGTCAAGGCAGCCATGGCGCAAGAGGAAGCAAGCGAGCATGGGAAGGAGAGGGGATCTGGGCGAGGGTGGGGGGGTGAGTGGGAGGAGGTAGGTGGGGGAGGAGGCCCGAGGCGTCGAGAGGAGCCTTATCCTCTCGCGGGGGGCGTTGCTGGTGAGGTGGTTCAACGGCGACCAGCCTCCTCTAGCGGCGGGATTGGGGGCACAGAGAATCGACCGGGGAGGGGGAGTGGGCTGGCCAGCTGGAGTGGGCCAAGGCCCAATGGGAGGCCAGGGGCTCTGGCCCTTTTCATCTTTTTTTGTTTTTCCTTTTTTTCAGTAGCTTTTGCATTTTCTTTTAGCCACAAATGACCTTGCAAAAAAAATAAGCCACTGTCCAAAACAATTTCAAAGAAATATTGTGCACTGCCACAAAAGATTGTGAGGCTTTTGATAAAGTTTGCCACTTTTATAAATTGAAAAGGCATTTAAACTATTGTTTTAGCCACTGCTTGAATTGGTTTATGCCATTTAAATACCTTGCAAAAATGCTGGTTCACCATCAATATTAACAAATGATTATTTGCCACAAGATGAACATTTTAGATTTCATGTCTGACAAATATGAATTTTTGACTTTAGATTAGATTTGAATTTGAATTGTGATTTGGATCAAGTGAAGATTAGCAACAGCAACATGGTGACATGGCACCATTAACAGGGGATTACTGTAGCATGACACTAGGGGTGTTACATTATTTGTCTTACAATAGGTGATAGAGCTATACCCGGTTACCCGTTGTCTCCTGGTTTTCTGCCTGCCTCCTGGTTTTGACGCAGGTGTTTACCTGGCTGACAAACCGGTGCAGGTTTCGTCTCTCACTTACGTAGTTCTTCTTCAGCACATAGTTCATGCTCTCACACTGTTGTGTCGATGTCATTCTGGCACAGAAAATTTCTTTGAATTAAGCTGATATCCATCTCTCGTGCTCGTTCCACATTGCCACAATCGTGGCATCATCATGGAGATTGTACGTATCCATGAGTTCTTTCCAGGCAGTCTCAAACTCTGTTGGCATGAGGGGCCAGTTGAGGATTGCTGTGAATTCATCCTTAAAGGTTTTGTGGAGGTTGTACAGGTATGCGAGGTGTTCCCTATACTTGTTCATAATGTGCCAGCGGCATAGCTTGTGTACTGTGTTCCTGGAAACATCTGGGATCGTGCTACGTCTTGAGCTTGCGTTAGTTTTCCTTGAAGAGGAAAGGGTGATGCAACAGTAGTCGCGTAAGTATTTCCCTCAGTTTTTGAGAACCAAGGTATCAATCCAGTAGGAGGCTCCTCAAAAGTCCCACGCACCTACACAAACAAACAAAGAACTCGCAACCAACGCAATAAAGGGGATGTCAATCCCTTCACGGCCACTTGCGAAAGTGACATCTGATAGAGAAAGTATGATAAGATAAATATATTTTTGGTATTTTATAATATAGGTTGGAAAAGTAAAGATGCAAATAAAAGTAGATTGAAAGCTTATATGATAAAAGATATACCCGGGGGCCATAGGTTTCACTAGTGGCTTCTCTCAAGATAGCATAAGTATTACGGTGGGTGAACAAATTACTGTCGAGCAATTGATAGAAAAGCGAATAATTATGAGATTATCTAGGCATGATCATGTATATAGGCATCACGTCCGCGACAAGTAGATCGACTCCTGCCTGCATCTACTACTATTACTCCACACATCGACCGCTATCCAGCATGCATCTAGAGTATTAAGTTCATAAGAACAGAGTAACACATTAAGAAAGATGTCATGATGTAGAGGGATAAACTCATGCAATATGATATAAACCCCATCTTTTTATCCTTGATGGCAACAATACAATACGTGCCTTGCAACCCCTGTTGTCACTGGGTAAGGACACCGCAAGATTGAACCCAAAGCTAAGCACTTCTCCCATTGCAAGAAAGATCAATCTAGTAGGCCAAACCAAACTGATAATTCGAAGAGACTTGCAAAGATAACTCAATCATACATAAAAGAATTCAGAGGAGATTCAAATATTTCTCATAGATAAAGTTGATCATAAACCCACCATTCATCGGATCTCGACAAACACACCGCAAAAAGAGTTACATCAAATAGATCTCCAAGAAGATCGAGGAGAACATGGTATTGAGATTCAAAAAGAGAGAAGAATCCATCTAGCTAATAACTATGGACCCGAAGGTCTGTGGTAAACTACTCACAACTCATCGGAGGGGCTATGGTGTTGATGTAGAAGCCCTCAATGGTCGATTCCCCCTCCGGCGGAGCGCCGACGAAGAATCCAATATGGGATATCGCGGATACAGAAGGTTACGACAGTGGAAATTGTTTTTCGTTGGCTCCTTGGATGTTTTCAGGATATGTGGGTATATATAGGAGGAAGAAGTAGGTCGGTGGCTGCCCGAGGGGCCCACGAGATAGGGGGCGCGCCCTGTATGGGTGGGCGCCCTCCACCCTCGTGGCCGCCTTGGCTGCTTCCTGACTTGCACTCCAAGTCCTCTGGATCGCGTTGGTTCCAAAAATCATGCTCCCGAAGGTTCCATTCCGTTTGGACTCCGTTTGATATTCCTTTTCTTCGAAATACTAAAATAGGCAAAAAAACAGCAATACGGGCTGGGCCTCCGGTTAGAAGGTTAGTCCCAAAAATGATATAAATCTGTAAAATAAAGCCCATAAACATACAAAAGGGGTAATATAATAGCATGGAACAATCAAAAATTATAGATACGTTGGAGACATATCAAGCATCCCCAAGCTTAATTCCTGCTCGTCCTCGAGTAGGTAAATGATAAAAACAGAATTTTTGATGTGAAATGCTACCTAGCATAATTCTCAATGTAATTTTCTTTATTGTGGCATGAATGTTCAGATCCAAATGATTCAAAATAAAAGTTCATATTGACATAAGAAATAGTAATACTTCAAGCATACTAATCAAGGCAATCATGTCTTCTCAAAATAACATGGATAAAGAAAGTTATCCCTACAAAATCATATAGTCTGGCTGTTGCTCTATCTTCATCACACAAAGTATTTAATCATGCACAACCCCGATGACAAGCCAAGCAATTGTTTCATACTTTAGTAATCTCAAACTTTTTCAACTTTCACGCAATACATGAGTGTGAGCCATGGACATATCACTATATGTGGAATAGAATGGAGGTTGTGGAGAAGACAAAAAAGGAGAAGATAGTCTCACATCAACTAGGTGTATCAATGGGCTATGGAGATGCCCATTAATAGATATCAATGTGAGTGAGTAGGGATTGCCATGCAACGGATGCACTACAGTTATAAATGTATGAAAGCTCAACAAAAGAAACTAAGTGGGTATGCATCCAACTCGCTTGCTCGCGAAGACCTGGGGCATTTTGAGGAATCCCATCATCGGAATATACAAGCCAAGTTCTATAATGAAAAAGTCCCACTAGTATATGAAAGTGACAACATAGGAGACTCTCTATCATGAAGATCATGGTGCTACTTTGAAGCACAAGTGTGGTAAAAAGGATAGTAGCATTGTCCCTTCTCTCTTTTTGTCTCATTTTTTCCTTTTTTCTTATTTTTCCTTTTTTTTCTTTTTCTTTTTTTTTCTCTTGGGCCTTTCTTTTTTTGGCCTTTCTCTTTTTTTTAATCCGAAGTCTCATCCCGACTTGTGGGGGAATCATAGTCTCCATCATCCTTTTCTCACTGGGACAATGCTCTAATAATGAAGATCGTCACACTTTTGTTTATTTACAACTCAAGATTACAACTCAATACTTAGAACAAGATATGACTCTATATGAATGCCTCCGGTGGTGTACTGGGATATGCAATGAATCAAGAGCGACATGTATGAAAATTATGAAGGTGGCCTTGCCACAAATACGATGTCAACTACATGATCATGCAAAGAGCAATATGACAATGATGATGCGTGTCATATAAAGGGAACGATGGAAAGTTGCATGGCAATATATCTCGGAATGGTTATGGAAATGCCATAATAGGTAGGTATGGTAGCTTTTTTGAGGAAGGTATATGGTGGGTGTATGGTACCGGCGAAGGTTGCACGGTACAAGAGAGGCTAGCAATGGTGGAAGGTGAGAGTGCGTATAATCCATGGACTCAACATTAGTCAAAAAACTCATATACTTATTGCAAAAATCTACAGGTTATCAAAAACAAAGTATTACAAGCATGCTCCTAGGGGGATAGATTGGTAGGAAAATACCATCGCTCATCCCCGACCGCCACTCATAAGGAAGACAATCAATAAATAAAACTGTGCTCCAACTTCATCACAAAGCGGTTCACCATACGTGCATGCTACGGGAATCACAAACTTCAACACAAGCATTCTTTAAATTCATAATCACCCAACTAGCATGACTTTAATATCACTGCCTCCATATCTCAAAACAATTATCAATTATCAAATTGATAATAGCATCCAATTCACTTTCTATGATAGTTTTTATTATACCCAACTTGGATGCCTACCATTATAGGACCAATTTTATAACCATAGCAAATACCATGCTGTTCTAAAAGACTCTAAAAATAATATGAGTGAAGCATGAGAGATCAACAATTTCTACAAAATTAAGCCACCGCCGTGCTCTAAAAGATATAAGTGAAGCACTAGAGCAAAAACTATCAAGCTCAAAGGATATAAGTGAAGAACATAGAGTATTCTAATAAATTCTAATCAAGTGGGCTTCTCCCAAAAGGTGTGTACAACAAGGATGATTGTGCTAAACTAAAAAGCAAAAACTAATATCATGCACGATGCTCCAAGCAAAACACATATCATGTGGCGAATAAAAATATAGCTCCAAGTAAAGTTACCAATGAACGAAGACGAAAGAGGGGATGCCTTCTGGGGGCATCCCCAAGCTTAGGCTTTTGGCTATTCTTGAATATCTTGGGGTTCCATGGGAATCCCCAAGCTGACACTCTTGGCACTCCTTATTCCATAGTTCATCAAATCTTTACCTAAAACTTGAAAACTTCACAACAGAAAACTTAACAGGAAATCTCATAAGCTCCGTTAGTGAACGAAAGCAAAACCACCACAGAAGGTACTGTAATGAACTCATTTTTATTTATATTGGTGTTAAACCTACTGTATTCCAAGTTCTCTATGCTTCATACACTTAATACTAGTCATAGATGCATCAAAATAAGCAAACAACACACGAAAAAAGAATCTGTCAAAAATAGAACAGTCTGTAGCAATCTGTAACCCATGAATACTTCTGGAACTCTAAAACTCCTACTAAAATAGGAAGTCCTGGGAAATTTGTCTATTGATCTACAGAAAAAATAATCAATGCAAAAGCCCTTTTAGTGATTTAACAAAACTAATCTCGTGCGCGCAAAGTTTCTGTTTTTCAGCAGAATCAAATTAACTATCACCATAGGTTATCCTATAGGTTCTACTTGGCACAAACACTAATTAAAACATAAAAACACATCTAAACAGAAGGTAGATGCAAATTACTAAACAGAAAAAATAAATAAACAAATAAAATTGGGTTGCCTCCCAACTAACGCTATCATTTAACGCCCCTAGCTAGGCATAAAAGCGAGGATAGATCTAAGTAGTGCCATCTTTGGCACTCAATTCCTCAATAGAGCACTTATAATCTTTAGGGATTTCTCCCTTTTTAGCAATGATTAAACCCTTAGGCAAGAACTCAAGAAATTCATTTGTAGCAAAAGGTTCCTTAATGATAGAAAGACAATTGGGATCAACACTTATTGATTTGAGATCTGAATTTCCCTTACTAGAAGATTCGCCCTTATTTTTAGGAACATAGATAAATTTGGCAGTTTTGGTAGGAGCATTTGGATTGTTTTTCATGAAAGAAATACTGACCCTAAGTTGGTAATGATATCCTAAAGTGTATCGATTCTCGTAGAATCTAGATCTATTTTTTCATTAACTATAGCTTCTTTCTCTTAAAAAAATTTCAAGGTAACTCCAACCCTAGATCCATATTGGGTAATTTTATTATGAATCTTTTTATCCAAATTTTCAATCAACTCAACAATGGCAACTTTATTTTCAATAATTTCAAGCCTTTGCATCACATGTTCCAAAGTTAAAATAGTTCCATTAACCAAAAGAGGTGGTGGGCCAAACAAATCTAACATAGCATTGTAAGCATCAAACGTATGGCTACTCAAGAAATCCCCTCCGGTGATGGTATCAAGAAAGCATCTATTCCAAGGAGTAATGCCTACATACAAATTGTGAAGAAGAACATAAGTAGAAAGCTTCCTAGTGGATTTATTTTGAGCATTGAAAATTCTATGCCAAGCATCTTTTAAATTTTCTCCCTCCTTTTGCTTAAAATTAAGAATTTCATGTTCAGGAGTAATAACGAGGATAGGAGGACTAGCCATAATGACAAGGTAAACGAGCTAACACACGAGTAAACAGAAAAAGGCAAACGAAAGAGAGGAGAAGATTGGGAAAGAGAGGGTGAATAAAACGGCAAGGGTGAAGTGGGGAGAGGAAAACGAGAGGCAAATGGCAAATAATGTAATTGCGAGGGAGATGAGTTTGTGATGGGTACTTGGTATGTCTTGACTTGAGTGAAGACCTCCCCGGCAATGGTGCCAGAAATCCTTCTTGCTACATCTTGAGCTTGCGTTGATGTTTCTTGAAGAGGAAAGGGTGATGCAGCAATAGTAGCATAAGTATTTCCCTCAGTTTTTGAGAACCAAGGTATTGATCAAGTTGGAGGCTCCTCAAAAGTCCCACGCACCTACACAAAAAAACAAAGAACTCGCAACCAACGCAATAAAGGGGTTGTCAATCCCTTCACGGCCACTTGCGAAAGTGAAATCTGATAGAGAAAGTATAATAAGATAAATATATTTTTGGTATTTTATAATATAGATTGGAAAAGTAAAGATGCAAATAAAAGTAGATTGAAAGCTTATATGATAAAAGATAGACCCGGGGGCCATAGGTTTCACTAGTGGCTTCTCTCAAGATAGCATAAGTATTACGGTGGGTGAACAAATTACTATCGAGCAATTGATAGAAAAGCGAATAATTATGAGATTATCTAGGCATGATCATGTATATAGGCATCACGTCCGCGACAAGTAGACCGACTCCTGCCTGCATCTACTACTATTACTCCACACATCGACCGCTATCCAGCATGCATCTAGAGTATTAAGTTCATAAGAACAGAGTAACACATTAAGAAAGATGACATGATGTAGAGGGATAAACTCATGCAATATGATATAAACCCCATCTTTTTATCCTCGATGGCAACAATACAATACGTGCCTTGCAACCCCTATTGTCACTGGGTAAGGACACCGCAAGATTGAACCCAAAGCTAAGCACTTCTCCCATTGCAAGAAAGATCAATCTAGTAGGCCAAACCAAACTGATAATTCGAAGAGGCTTGCAAAGATAACTCAATCATACATAAAATAATTCAGAGGAGATTCAAATATTTCTCATAGATAAACTTGATCACAGACCCACAGTTCATCGGATCTCGACAAACACACCGCAAAAAGATTTACATCGAATAGATCTCCAAGAAGATCGAGGAGGACATGGTATTGAGATCCAAAAAGGGAGAAGAAGCCATCTAGCTAATAACTATGGCCCCGAAGGTCTATGGTAAACTACTCACAACTCATCGTAGGGGCTATGGTGTTGATGTAGAAGCCCTCCATGGTCGATTCCCCCTCCGGCGGAGCACCGAGGAAGGCTCCAAGATGGGATCTCATGGATACAGAAGGTTACGGCGGTGGAAATTGTTTTTCATTGGCTCCCTGGATGTTTTCGGGGTACGTGGGTATATATAGGAGGAAGAAGGAGGTTGGTGGCCACCCAAGGGGCCCACGAGATAGGGGAGCATGCCCTATAGGGGTGGGCGCGCCCTCCACCCTCGTGGCCGCCTCGGATGCTTCTTGACTTGCACTCCAAGTCCTCTGGATCACGTTCGTTCCAAAAATCACGCTCCCGAAGGTTTCATTCCGTTTGGACTCCGTTTGATATTCCTTTTCTTCGAAATACTGAAATAGGAAAAAACAGCAATACGGGTTGGGCCTCCGGTTAGTAGGTTAGTCCCAAAAATGATATAAATGTGTAAAATAAAGCCCATAAACATCCAAAAGGCTGTAATATAATAGCATGGAACAATCAAAAATTATAGATACGTTGGAGACATATGAGATCGCCAAAGCCATTGCCGGGCACTGGTCTGGTAATGAGAAAATAGACGTGGAGTTGTCAGCAGATGGTTGTGCATATATACAAATAGAACTGACACAACATTTTTACTGTGTTATTTTCCTTGTGGGGGTGTGGGTTTAGGGTTAGGGTGTTTTTGCGGTTGTACCTGTGAGGATGCATGTAGGATCCTTCCCTCTCATGCATCTTAAAAATGTTTTCAAGAGCCATCTGAATGAATCTGCATCCTCATCTCTTATCAGGCCGAAAGCAAAGATTGTAGTCTGTAAGTGGTTTTTAGTACCGACAAACACTCCAAGTGGCATATGGTATTTGTTTGTCTTATACGTGGTGTCAAATGTCACACAGTCATCAAAGTCTTGATATGCCCCTCAGCAGCTCGCGTTCGCCTAGAATATGGTCTACACTTTGTCGGACTCATCAAGTTGTATGTCTCAGAAGAATTCCCTGTTTATTGCTTTCATCTCCCTAAAGAAGTTGATAGTCTTGAGGACATCGGCCATGTCATCCATCCTTGAATTATTTGCTTTGCTGCATATTAAAAGTGAATAGTCATTGCAAAAATGCATGTTGAACTGGCATCAGCTAATGCATTGCGTAATATATTTGTACTGACAGATGAAAAAAGATGGATGTTTTTTTTGGAGGAGAACAAGTTTGTACTTACATGTTAATCAGGTCTTTGGCATTCATTTCGAGGAAGTAGCTACCGGGGTCATCACCGCCTAGTATGCTCATGATTTGCACGTGTTCAATGCATTTGAACTGCAGGTACTTGACGTACTCCAAGATTGTCTTGTCAAAGTTTTCGTGGGAGTGCAAGAAGACAAGCATTTGGGGGGTGAGCTGTAGCCTGTGGTTATGTTCCCAACATATCTCTTTTACAACAAGTGTTCCATCCTTTTCCTTCTTTAGCCTCATTTCAGCTCCGCGGTTAGTCCTGTTTGTGGTCTTGTTCTGCTATCTATTTGCTTTTGACACCTTCAATTCATAGACTCCATAGCACGTGCAATAAGGGTAGATTCTATTCTCAACCTTGGAGCCTTCCCTGACAGCAAAACCCGCATGCTTTGCATAGATGTTGTAGAAGTTCTTTGCTTCTTTGAAAGTTTCAAAGCGCATCTCTAGCCTTGGCAGAATGTAAGCTTCAATGTTAGGAGGCTGCACGCAATAGTGAGAAAACAGAAACAAAGTGATGAAAATGTTAGATGGGGTTATCACAGTACTAGGGGGTGGACTGTGCTTGTATGTTTTTTCTGGATGGATATTTACATGTGTATAGCTCTGTGCTGCATCCGGTGTTTGCTGTTCACCCTCGTGTATGGGCGCGGGTGGTGTCACCCTCGGCACATGCAACAATGCATCTCTTAGAGGTTGATGAAGCTCTCCGTCTCTCATTGTATAGTCGTCTTCCCTCAGATTCGTTGTGAGGTTGCTCCTGTCTATATGGATCATATCTTCTACTCTACACCCTGCTAGAGTGGTGAACATTCCTGTCTCTTTCATTTGGTCTTCCCATCGCAACTGCTTTTGCAGCACGGATGATTGATGTTGATGGAGCGACTGGAGGAAGCATGGGTGTCCTTGCCTTTCTGCATGCGCTAGGGAAGGAAAATATTTGTTTCTGGGGACATTGCAAACCTTGTTGCACCCTAGCAGTGGCAAAGCTTGTATTCCCAGCAATCGGTGTTTGCTGTAGAGAAGAAGTAGACCGTACTTCTGATGATTCTAGTGTAGCTTGAAATCTTCCTGTATTGTTGAAGTATCCAGGTGCTATTTCTGGTTTACCCAACGAGGCGGTGCCTCATATCTGCCTGGCTCATCAAACCCTCCCTGCATGTGCCGCGTTTCTTGTTTCTGCAATGACATTCAACAGTTTTGGGATTAATCTTTTCTGCATTTTCTCGTGTACATGATATGGGTAATGGACAAGTTGAACTTGCCCCTTTTTCTAATCTGACGTAGTTTCAGTCGAACTGATGTATGGACATGTTAAGAACTGATGTACTGATGTAAAGTTTTTAGCACTGATGTATCTGCTATGTACAGTTTTTTTATTTTCTCTCTCTAGAACTAATGCATGAACATATGGTGCACTGCTTGTAAACTGAACATTGAACTTTCAAACAATGTGGATATATATAAACATGAATGAATGACTTCTCTTATTTTTTCATCTAGAACTTATGCATCTACATTACAAGTACTCCTAGTTTCTGTATCATTGAACTTACTGTGTAACAATTGTATTTTTTCAGCAGCAGTCTTTTTACTCGTTTGAACTGACGCAACTGCATGACATGTACTCTTAGAAATAACAACATATAACTTTCAGTGGTAGCTGAACCTTAGTACTAGCTACTTGGACTGATGCATAAGTTTATGTTTTTTGACTTGAACTGAAGCTAGCATATTAGAGGTACTGACAGTAACCTCGACATCCAAATTGTGCATCAAGTGGCAGGGGTGTAATGAACTGATGCAAGCATTTGCAATGTACTGTCATCTTCTGCATCATAGGAACATGTGTCACTGATGCAGCACACATGTAGTATTGATGAACCTAATAGTGTAACATGCAGGCAGAGCATAGTGTGTGCAAATTTTTAAATCGAATCTTTTTGCATAGCAGCACTGATGAACTGACACAACGTGGTATTTATCTTCATTCAAACCCAGATCTGAAAACAAATTATGACCTGATTGTTTGTGCTTGAGTAGGAATCAGGCAGATTCAAGTTTGAGGAAAATTAGTGTGGGAAGTAGACATCACCTGCAGTGGCATCTTCTTGCATCTGACTTCTTCTTCTTCCTCTCGTTGGCGTCGTATTGGCATAATCTTGGAAGGCGGAGCCATTGCTGCAGGCAAGGAGCTTGGGGAGACAACGACGCTCATGCTTGTGGTGGAGCTCCGTCGACGAGGTCCGGCGAGGAGTGGAGGCGGGAGGCGTGGATCACGGCCCCGGCAAAGCTCGCTCCGCCGAGGGAGGGAGGTGGGAGGCGTGGATCACGGCCCCGGAAAATCTCGCTCCAGCGAGGAAGGGAGGCGGGAGGCGTGGATTACGGCCCCGGGGAAGCTTGCTCCGGCGACAGAAGGAGGCAGGAGGCATGGATCACGGCCCCGGCGAAGCTCGCTCCGGCGAGGGAGGGAGGCAGGATGCGTGGATCACGTCCCCGGAGAAGCTCGCTTCGGCGAGGGGTGGAGGCAGGACGCGCGGCGGCGGATCCGTCGGCGGTTAGTCACCGCGCCGCGGGCTCCCTCGCTCCAGCTGCCGCCGTCGCATCGGGGTAGGAAGCGGGTTAGGTTGGGGCTGTGTTGGGTCGGGGTAGTTTCTACTATGTAGGCATATCGCGCCCTTATAGGGTCGGGGGGTAACAAAATAATATTCTGTTACTAGTAACAGGAGTAGAATTTTCTACAATAGCTTGCCACAGAACTAGTTAAGGTTTTCAACGGTGTAAAAGTTCTCAAAAATCCTGAAAAAAATACTGAACCAACACACCTACAATAGAACATGATCCAACGGATGGATTGAAAAAATATGTCTGCATGTGTCCTGGACAAAAAGAACAAATGTTTCAATATATATTGATCCTGTAGTGAGCTGAAATGCTTGTTTTTTTCACTAAGCACACATAAATGCATATTTTCACAGTCACACCGTTGGATCATCTTATTATATTAGAGTGAGGCTTCCCTATTTATTTTATATTTTGTACTTACTTTTAAATTGTTAAATGTTTAGCAAGCCTTAACTAGTTCTGTGGCAAGCTATGATAGACACAGTTTTACACACACACACACACACACACACACACACATATATATATATATATATGTATATACATATATATATATATATATATATGTATATATATAAATAAACACTATTCTGATCACGAGATGAGAATAATATTCTGATCACAACCTGACCTGCCCCGCTAGTAGTACGTTAAACTTCCCTGTGAACTAGGTTGAACTTCTGCTAACATTGCCCAAATGGGGCTTGCGATATACCGTTGGAAACCTATGGACACCATTATCATGACCCAACTTAAATTTTTAGCAAAATGTAAGCGGTTTAAGAGTAGTTTTGAAAACCGGTTTTCTTCACACAAAAAACGTGAATCGTATTTTCGATTGCATTTATAAACTGTTTATCGGAATGAGGCATATAATATGGTGTTGGAAAGATGCAGCAAAACCTCTACTTCCACATGTCGAAAGTTTTCTCTAATTCTAGATGGTTAAAGATTAATTTGAAAAAACATAAAAATTTGCAAATCGAACAGCCGAGTTCGTATTTTCAACGTCATTCCTAAACGACTAATCCAATTGAGGCATATGAAATGGCGTTGGAAATCTTATGAAAATGCGCTACTCTTTCATTTTGAAAGTTTTTTCTAATTTTGAAGGGTTTAAAAGTAATTTAGAAAATGGTACAAGTCCTACCGAGTTCGTATTTTCGAGATAATGTTTTAACCGTGTGTCTGAATGCAGCAAATGATATGGTGTTGGAAAGCCTAAACAAATGCAAAACTTTTTGATATGTATTATTTCTCCCAATTCTTTACGATTTGAAGTCAGTTTCGAAAATGGCGAAAAACGTATTTTCGCCGTATTTTCTACAAACTTTATCGGAATGGCGCAAATAATATACCGCTGAAAAGCTATGGAAAATGCGAAACTTTTTCATGTTGATAGTTTTCTATGATTCCTAGCCGTTTTCAAGTAATTTCAAAAATGGCGAGATCATTCGTTTTGCCTTTATCGCGAAACAGATTCGCCAAAAATGCATCGCGTGAAGTACCTGAACTTCTCGGTATGAAACCTTGAACTTCACTCTGTTTTTCACGTGCTTTTTTTCCTCGTGTATCTCTATCCACTGCTTCTAGCTCTACATCCACTCACCGGAATTGAGCAAGTGATATACCGATGGAAAGCTGATGTAAACACGCAACTTTCCCGTGTTGATCATTTTTCATTCTCGCAACGATTTTAAAAGTTTTTCATCTGAAATTCATTCAGCATAATAGTTGAACTTCATGCTATTTTCACGTTGAACTTCTGTGACTTATTTTTGTTTGTACACGCGCCTGGACTTCCCTCTGTACGAACCCGACCTTCGGGCTATCTTCGCAACCTTGGCTTCCCCCGTGAATTATTCCGTTTAGTCATGTTCTATATGATATTAGTGTAATCTAGGAATGTTTTTTAGAAACTAAATGCCGGTTTTAAATAGGAATCTCGCTCGTTGGCGGATTTTGGTCTCGAGTCGTGATGAAATTGCGTTTTTTTCAATTTTACTGCCTGAGTTGTTCGACCTGAACTTCTCCCAGTGCTAGGTTGAACTTCCGCCAACATTGCCCAAATGGGGCTTGCGATATACCGTTGGAAAGCTATGGACACCAGTATTATGACCCAACTTAAATTTTTGGCAAAATGTAAGCGGTTTAAGAACAGTTTTGAAAAACCGTTTTTCTTCACACAAAAAACGTGAGTCGTATTTTCGATCGCATTTCTAAACCGTTTATTGGAATGAGGCATATAATATGGCTTTGGAAAGCTGCTGCAAAACCGCTCCTTCCACATGTTAAAAGTTTTCTCTAATTCCTTATGGTCAAAGAGTAATTTGAAAAAACGTAAAATTTCGCAAACCGAACAACCGAGTTCGTATTTTCGATGTCATTTCTAAACGGCTAATCCAATTGAGGCATCTGATATGGTGTTGGAAATCTTATGAAAATGCACTACTTTTTTATTTTGAATGTTTTTTCTAATTTTGAATGGTTTAAGAGTCATTTAGAAAATGGTACAAGTCCTACCGAGTTCGTATTTTCGAGCTAATTTTTTAAGCGTGCGTCTGAATGCAGCAAATGATATGGCGTTGGAAAGCCTGAACAAGTGAGAAACTTTTTGGTATGTATTGTTTCTCCCAATTTTTACGGTTTTAAGTCAGCTTAAAAAATGGCGAAAAACGTATTTTCTCCACATTTTCTACAAACTTTATCGGAATGGTGCAAATAATATACCATTGAAAAGCTACGGAAAATGCAAAACTTTTTCATGTTGATGGTTTTCTTTGATTCCTAGCCGTTGAGAGATCATTTGTTCTGCCTTTATCGCGAAACTGATTCTTCGAAAATGCACCCCGTGAAGAACCTGAACTTCTCTGCATGTGTACTTGAACTTCACTTTGTTTTTCACGTGCTTTTTTGGCTCGCGGCTCTCCAGCCACTCATCGGAATTGAGCAAGTGATATACCGATGGAAAGCTGTTGTAAACACGCAACTTTCTCGTGTTGATCATTTTTTCATACTCACGACAGTTTTAAAGTTTTTCATCCAAAATTCATTATGTGTAGTAATTGAACTTCCTGTTGTTTTCATGT